>NC_056743.1:1640302674-1640340174 GCF_019279795.1 Protopterus annectens | reverse complement strand
TGCTACTCTGCAATAAATTGCAACTTTGCTTCCTTCACCACAAATGTACACCATGGAGTGTATAAGCTGTATCAGAAGCTACCAGAACATGGTAATATCCCACTCTGTTCTCTTATCTAAAGAAGGCTAACCTAACTACAATCACTTATGGAGCTCATCTTATATAATTATACCTACTCCAGCCTTCTGCCATATGTTGCTTTTGCTGTAAACTGCATTACTGAAAGTCACAAATATTCCAAAATCCAACAGAGAAAAGTACAGGACATTGTCAGGTAGCTGTTCATTTTAAACTCCTTGGAAACTCTGTGAATTCTATATGGTGAATGATAATCAACTATTGCAACCAGAGGTCCCAGTTGTAACCACACAAATGATCAACCTTCCACAGGCAGCTTATTGTACTGTATGGTAGAGCAATCATCATTATAATATCAAAGAAGACCAAAGAAGGATCGACTGTAGTGCTAAGAGGCGACAAGTATGCCATTTTACTGACTGCAACACTATGCAAACAAAACCAACTGAGTACATGGCTATTAAAACTGCACCTGTATATCTATATGTATATCTATATCTATATGAAGTATAGTTGTATATGCCAAAAATGAAGCTTCAGCTGCACAGTGCTGAACAAAAATGACCAGATATTTCATGTTGAAAAGTGCTGTGTACTGCATCTAGTCTGGGTATCAAAGAAACAAAAGAAAATTCAACCATTTTATGGATTCCTTGATTGTTTATTTCTCAATATGATGAGAGCTTTCATCATAAGCCAGACTGGGGAAAATATGTTTTTTGTCAAACACACACATTCTTGGAATACTATTAATTGAAAATAAACTGCATAAAAACGTCAGTGTGTTGCCAGCCCCCCATACTCTCACAGTCATGCTAAGATATATATACCACCTCTGAGATCATACAGCAATGGAGAAAAGGAAAAATCCTCTTATACCACTGCTCAAGATCTCACAAGATTTTGAAAATGTACTTTGTCGAATATCAGTTTACCGAATGTGGGATAAATTTAGTTTGGTGTGTACTGTATGGTGTACTGTCTCTTTAAGGATATTTGGTGTGTGAGAGATGTTGTTATACAATGTTATAAGAGGCAATTTTCTCTCAAAAAGATACAGTAGATAACAGCAAGTTGTCAGTATTACAAAGTTCAAGTCTAAACAAAGTGCACACAGCACAAACCAAACATGTATACCTATATATGCTAAGGCTCTTCAAAGTAACCTACCTGAAACACAAATATCCCCTAAATGCAACCTAAGAAAGAAGTATGCCCAGCAACCTCATAAACACACATCACATGCGGCACCTCACCATAAAATATACAGTCAAGAGTCACACAGTCTTAGTCCAAAAGCCAATAAGACAAACCTCCACACAATCCAATATACTAGTCATAAATGATGCCATAGTGATGCACCACTCACTAGGTTGTGCGAAGAAGTGATGTACCACTTACCAGGTTGTGCAAAGAAGTGATGCACCATTCAGCAGGCTGTGCAAAGAAGTGATGTGCCAGTCATCAGGCTGTGCAAAGACAGGGTCATGGTCAGTTGCCTATCAGCCACCAGGATTCACCACACCATGCAAGCACTCAAGTCCCTGCACCATAAGTACATGTATGATGCAGTCATAGTACATTACTTGAAATGTACTTCCCTGGACTATATGAAGAGATATAATAGTCTGTCTGTAATACTGAATGTGTTTAATACTTGCAATAGTGATTACTTCTGCCAGTGTTAAGTCCGTGCATGATTTTGCATAATGGGGATAGGGGAATTTGCCCTTTCTTCACTGTAGCATGGTCTAAGAGTCAGTATGTTTAATTAGTGGGAGATGGTGGGGGTGCAGCCCCTCACATGGGGCTGTAGGGGTGCTTGCCCCCCCCCCTCCAAAAAACACAGTGTCTTGTTGTTTTGTTATTTTGACTTTCAGTCTTTCAGGCTTGATCATTAGCCATTTGACATTTGTGTACTTAGATGTTTCAAAATACACCCCAAGAGAGCCATGATGGAGATCTTATAATATATGTCTGAGGCTGGTGTGACCCTAGTCTTGAACAGCTTTCTACCATCATCAAGAATGATGCAGCAGTATAAACAAATGATTTCAACAAATGACTTAGCTTCTTGTATCATTTAAAGGGGGTTCAATACATTTTAGCTTGGGAAGAGATGATAGACAGTCCTAACTGCTTTGCCAGTGATGGCTTGCACCTCTCCACCCAAGAGGTCCGTGTAGTGGCTAAAACCTTGTCTACCTCATAATGCCTTTTTTTTAGGCAATGGCAGTCTTCTAAAGATTTTAACATAACTATACAGAATTGGGATAGCATTATAACATTGCTGCTCAATGCTAGGAGCCTTAACAAAAAACTTCACTCCCTAGAGGCACCCCTTACCCTAGGATATATTGATATATGCATCATCACAGAGATCTGTTGCAATATTGCTGAAAGCAATCCATCAGTGTAGGATATCAGTGCCTATTACAACTTCAGGCCTTATGGTCTCCATGTTCTCAAAATACAATTCATCTCCAGACTCATTAGACAGGATAATGACACAAAACTAGTCCGTGTATGACTTACTATTAAAAAAACTCTTATCATATCATGGCTAACAATAGGATCCCTTCTTTGTCCTCCTTGGCACTTAACCTCCTACATAACTAGTATGGAGTCCATATGCATTAAGCTAAGCAGCATTCTCTTAGGAGACTTTGAGTATCCCTCTATAAACTGACAGACTTACACATCCTCAAACATGCACAACCATTGATTTCTGGTCTTGATCAGTACAAACTCCCTGGACTAGTATCTTGCAAGTATCTTCCAAGACCTTAGTATTCAGAGATTATGTGAAGGCTAAACCAATAAAACTAAATGATATCCTGGCTAAATTCAAAAGCCCATTCTATCTTGACCTCACTGCTTACATGGAATTTTTTACCTATGAATTCTATGAACATGTAAATTGCTGCATAGAGCTCTCGGTCATCAAAATGGATTATGTGCTCACTTTAAAAAACACTAAGATGACTGACTACGAGACAAGAGTGTGTAATCCTGCTGTTTTGGACAGCAAGCTCTTTGAATGCCTTTGTATGTTTTGAGTTTGATTTTGTGGAACACTGAATAGTGAATATAGAAGTATATGCTCCACACAGAAATAAATACAACACCAAATTCAAAAATAAAACCCTCTGGTTGACCCCAAATATAAACAGGCTATCTAACAAAAGAAAATAACCCATTGCTTGAAAAAATAAATATAAATCTCAGGATGCCAAAAATGCTCTTTCTCAACTAAACAAGGAATGCTGAACTCCAGCCAAGTCAACCAAAACCAAATATAAGAAAGATAACCTTCCCACTCAATTCAATATTTCACCAAAACAGTTCAAGCCTTTGCAGATACCCAAAATAATGCTAGTTGCCCTATGCTATCACCCACACAAAATAGCACAAACACACAAGATAATATCTCCCACTTTAATTTGCATCCAGTGTCAATCAAATCTATTTTAAAACTCCTCCATAAACTTAAACCAACCACCTTGGCCGCTGACAATTTACCAGCAGAATTCCTTCAGACAACTGCAGAGGCAATAGACTATCCTGCTGTTATTCTCATTAACAGATGTATATCAGAGTGCAAAGTACCTACTATATGGAAAACCTCCCATATAATGCCTCAACACAAAGGAGGCAATTCCTTAGAACTTACTAATTACCATTAAATTGCTATTCTATCACCCTATTCAAGGCTCCAGAGAGCAGCCCTGCAATACCAGGCTACAACTCTTACCACACTTGTAGGCCACCAAACCAGGACAGAAACACTAAAGGAGGAGGAGTGTCCATATTCACCAAGAATATTCACACTGCCAGGCTAGTTGCCCAACACAATGCATCTGAAATTGTCCAGGTGCAACTAACACAAGGTAAGACTGTAATCCAAATTGTAGCTTGCTACAGATCCCCACCATGCCCCAAGATTCTCACTACACCTTCCTAAACATACTGGAAAACATTAAGATACAACCAAACACCATAATACTGGGTGATTTCAACTACCCTGCCATTAACTGGGAAAACTACTCGTGTACCAACACTTTTGCTCAATGGTTCTTGGAATTCATAAATTTCAATGCCCTGGATCAACTAATCCATAGTCCCACCAGGGGCTCCAATATCTTAGACCTGGTCATTACCAACATGGGAAATCGATGCTCCACACCTATGGTCACCCCCTTGTTGGTCAGGTCTGACCATAAGCTAATCACCCTTGACATCCACATCCCACCCCACCCCCTAAGTAAGGAAACCTCCATAAGAAACTTCTCCAAAGCTAACTTCATACTACTGAAGTCAGAAGTGACAAACTTCATGACACCCATGCAGACAGGAACTGTAAGTTCGACTGCTGAATTCAACACTAAGGCACTGTATGAGCACATCCACTCATGCATGAATAATGCCATCCCAAATAGAACCAAGATTCTCTACTCCAAACAAAGGAAGCCAATCTATTGGTCTCCTGCCCTAAACAAACTTTACAACAAAAGAAAGAAACTGTTTCAGAAAAGAGGAAAATCGCAGGATGCAAAAAAACTCCCTTACCAGCCTCAGTAAGAAGCTGAGATCCCTCATAAAATCCTCTAAAGCTAGTTACGAAAATAAAATTGCCAAAGATTCCAAAGACAACCACAAGGCATTCTATGTCAAGAATCTTAATGGCAATGCTCAGATCTGCTCTGAGCTACAACAGAACGGCATTAAAGTGACTGATCCCAAGGATATTGCCAATATCCTGGCAGATCAATTTAGTGCCAACTTCACCCCCCCTCTCAACCCCTAAGGGGCCCATCTCAGTACTGAAAGATTGCCAAATTCCAGTAATAACAGCCACATAGGTAAAAAATGCACACTCCAAAGCTAAGAATGCAGCATCCATGGGACCAGACGACATCCAGAGCTGTGTACTACATGAACTACAAAAAGAAGTGGCACCTCACCTAAGTGTCATGTTTAATCATAGCCTCACCTCAGGCTTCGTGCCCACTGAGTAGCACACAGCTACAGTTATCCCACTCCACAAGGGAGGATCCATCTTTGATCCTGGGAACTACTGCCCCATCAGTCTGACAAGCCTGATCTGCAAGGCCATGGAACATATTATCATGGAACCTATAAACAAAGACATTGGCAACCTTCAAAAAATGGACCCCACCCAGTTTGGGTTCATGAAGGGTTGATCCTGTCTCCTGAACCTGATTGACTTCTTTGAATCAGTCTCCAGAGCTGTGGAAGAGGGTAAGGTGGTCCACACAGCCTATCTGGACCTTTCCAAAGCCTTTGACGCCATCCTCCACTCTGGGATCATAGATAAACTTACTAAGCTGAGCATTAATCCCTATGTCACTCGATGGGTTGCCAACCGGCTTACTGATAGAACCCACACTGTAAATGTAGCCAACTCCAAATCCACCTCCAGACAAGTGACAAGTGGAGTACCTCAGGGTTCAGTCTTGGGACCTCTCTTGTTTGGCATCTACTTCTCTGAAGTACAGGCCAACACTAAGGGACTCTGACTAACAAAGTTCACAGATGACTGCAAACTGGGAGCCAGTACTGAATCCCCATATGATGTGGATATTCTGCAAAAGAGCCTTACAGAAACAGATGTTTGGTACCAGAGCCATGGGCTCAAGCTCAATGCCAAGAAATGTTTAATTATCTCCTTTGGGAAAAAACATGTACCTGTGAATTACCACATAGGTGGCAGTACATTAAACACTGAAAGTGTAATAAGAGACTTAGGGATACAGGTGGACAGTGGTCTCACCTTCAATAACCACATCACCACGACAGTCAGGAAATCCTTCTATGTGGCACACCTCATCACTAAGGGCTTTTCATCCAGGAAAAAGGAGGTCATTGTCCCACTGTACTCATCCCTCATTAGACCCATTATAGAAAACAATGCCCCATTTGATATGTACCTTTCAAGACATCTGTAACAACTGGAAAGGCTGCAGAAATACCTCACTAAAACAATCACAGGCCTAAAGCAGATGCCTTATGCTGACCATCTAAAAAAACTGCAGCTATACTTTGTCGCATATCGCCTACTCAGAGACGATCTCTGCTTGACATACAAGGCCAGTGCAAACCCAGAGCTGTTGGACATGATACCCTTAAAGAAATCCTAATCTCTCAGAGCCACATGCTCCAGGGATCTAAACCTTGTCATCACAATGAACAAAACATGCTGGAGGGATAGGTTCCTGACCCAAATACTCCTCAGACTCTGGAATAGACTGCCCATACATGTCAAGCAGAGCACCTCTTTTGCCCTCTACAAAAGGAACCTTGATGATTGGATGGGAAATAGGAAATTCACCCCAGGGATCACATCAGTCACCCTGCTAGACAGGTGTCCAGGAAAGTAAATATTGTGGGAAGAAATAGCCAGAGAATTGTTATGGCTAGGCTTGCATAGGCCCTAGGGCCAATAGCCTAATACCAACCCATGAACCTATGAATAATAGAGTAATGCAAACCCAACTAATGGACTACTTTCTAAATAACAATCTGCTATCTGAATCTCAGCAGGGCTTTAGACCCTTCTACAGCACCACCACAGCACTAATGTCCTTTTCTAGTAAAGTTAACCACTACAGAAATAGTGAACAACTTATTTCTACCATATTTTTGGATTTATCTAAAGCTTTCAACATGGTCAACCACAATATGCTTCTTAATATGCTATCCACCCTAAACATCAGCACCTCCTCTATCTCACCGTTCAAAAGCTGCCTATCAGGATGTCAGCAAGCAGTCCAATGGCAGAGCCAACTGTCACCTCTTTACCAGTATCCTTAGGTCTCCTTCAAGGCTCCATTCTTGGCCCATTACTTTTATTTCTATTTACCAACCAGCTATCCTCCTCCTCCATACCCATTGCCTGGGTAGTACGATACGTAGACGGCACCACCCTTACATGTGCCACACCCACATTAGATGACCTTCACTCCCTAACCCAAAATTGCTTTTCATTAGTCAAAACCTGGTTCACTAGCTCCCAGCTTATTCTTAAGCCCAATAAAACAAAACTACTTCTTTTCAGCCCATGTAGATCTCCCCCTCTAAGTGATAATTGTATCATCATGTCCAAAGAGAAAACTAAGATCACCCCAACCACCTATGCAAAACTGTTAGGTGTAGAAATAGACAACAACCTGAGATTTGACATTCACATAGCCCAAACTGGATTGCTGAGAGACAGCCTTACAAGACTCTCTGCAAATATATAGAGCTGAGTATATTTTTTGTATTATTCTGTATTATAGAGCTAAATTGTTACTTAGATATCTGTTGTCTTACTGTACTGCAAATATACAGATATCAGTATATATATTTTTGGTTATAATTTGCACTGTGATTCCTCATATCTATCTCTGTTGAAACTGTCTTCCCCACCCCCCTCCCTCATTTTAGTTTCTATAGCTTGTGCGTTAACTCAAGGTTCCCTTAATTTGCTGTTAATAGCAGCCTGCATTTAAAGTGGATTGTTGAGAGACAGCCTTACAAGACTCTCTGCAAATATATAGAGCTGAGTATATTTTTTGTATTATTCTGTATTATAGAGCTAAATTGTTACTTAGATATATGTTGTCTTACTGTTCTGCAAATATACAGATATCAGTATATATTTTTGGTTATAATTTGCACTGTGATTCCTCATATCTATCTCTGTTGAAACTGTCTTCCCCACCCCCCTCCCTGTTCTTGGTTATAGTTTAAATTTGGTGGCTTTTGCAGTGCCCACCCCACTGTAGATTTGATCTAGGACACTCCCCCAGTCCCATCTCTTTACCGCATTCTACCTAATAAACCCTTTCTGCACTTGCTTTTAGTCCTTTTAAATTGAATTACATTTTTTCAAACTGTGTGTGGACTAATATTGCTACATACTCAAGTGTGCCAGCTTGCACTGCATGTGAATTGTTTTTACTACTGTTTTTGCTACTTTTCTGAAAAGAAAAAAAAAAATTCTGCTTTTACTGTATTTGTGTTTCTTCCTATTTTATTTTGCTTTTGCGTCATCTTAAAAGTACTCAGTTGTATTTATTACTGCTTGGTGTAACTCATTCTAAGCCTTTTAGTTTAAGCACTTGGGCTTCAGACCAGTTGTTTTACATTAGGAAGGTTTGTGGCCTGCACTGTGGTGGCAGGACAGGTAGCTTACATCCCTCTAAGTTGGGAACTGCTGATTGAGGGCTCAGTGTCTGTTATTCTAAAAGTGTATTAGTTCTGGTTTAAGCACTTGGGCTTCAGACCAGTTATTTTACATTAAGAAGGTTCGTGGTCTGCACTCTTGTGGGAGGAGATGCTGGACTCTGCCCTTCTGAGCTGGGAATTTCTGGTTAAAGGCTTATAGTGCCTGCATATTTCAACTGTTTCTTACTGAAATTGGTACACCTTGTTTGCTGTAGCATAGACTAGATCCAGGCCTGCTGAATCTAGCTTTGTTTGTATGCTTGTTGTTTGTTTGCTTGTTATTTCCCTGAAACGCTAATACCACCTAAAACGTGGCTTTTCAGTGCTTCTGTGGATCCCTAGTGATATCTGCATTGCTTACTGTACTTATTTCCTTGTTTCACTTAAAAGAAAGTTACTGTTTGTCATTTTTGCATTTAAGTTACCTGTAACACATTGCATTTAAGTTACCTGGCACTTGCTCACTAAAGCAATTATATAACTCAGCACCAAAAAATTAAAAACACTACACCCTCACAAACTCCCCTTGAGTACCTTGTTCCCCATTGGCCCTTTTTTTCAATTATAAAGGAATTCCCAATACTATTCTAGCATGTCCAAAGGTCAGTTGTCAATCTCCTTTCCGGTCCAGCTGGTGAATCTGGGAATCTTGAAGCAATGTTACAACTGCCTCATGTACACAGACATCCCTCTCCTCCTCCCAACAAATTCCAACACATGTGAGAGATGCATCCATATAGCCAAACTGGAGGCTAAGCTCTCTCAACTCAGTACTGGCATAACCAGTCAGGAGGAGAAGGAAACCACACTCACTACAATTCCAGTCTCACATAAACCTACCACGACAGCAAACCAAACACATAAACACACAAAAACATACTCAGAGGCTCTAAATAAAAATCTGCCTAAGCAGCAGAGACCTCCAAAGCAGACACCCAAGCAACCGCTACCCCAAAACAAAACACATGCAACACATAGCTCACAAAGCCAGTGTGCCGAACAGTCACAGCCCTTAAGGCTAAACAACACACCTGATACACTTGTAATAGGTGACTCTATTGTCAGGCACACTGATGTCCCGCTCACCAGGCTGAACAAGGAGAAGGTCACGGTGAGCTGCCTGTGGGCGCTAGGATTCCCCCACATAACACAAGCACTCAGGTCACTCCAAGGCAAGTACAAATATGACTCAGTCATTGTCCATGCTGGTGTGAATGACCTGAGACGTACTTCCCTGGACTACATGAAAAGAGACATAGAGGAGCTCTCTGAGCATGTGGCCCAGGCTGGTATGACCTTGACCTTGAGTAGCATCTTACCCTCACCAAGAATGATGCCACAATATGAAGACAAGATGATCAATTTCAACAATTGGCTTAAGTATTGTTGTCATTCAAAGGGGATCCAATGCCTGTCAGCCTGGGATGACATGCTCAACAAGCCACGATTCTTTGCTAGGGACAGCTTGCACCTGTCACCCCTGGGCTTTCGGATATTGGCAAAGGCTCTTGCTACCCCCATAGTGCCTTTTTTAGGCAAGGCTCAAAAGACAAACCCACCTCCATAGGTATCACAAGGGATAAGAAACTAAGAGTAATGCTACTCAACGCCAGAAGTCTAAACCTCAAGATGCACGCACTCAAAACTCTCCTTAGCATGTAGAACATTGATATCTGTGCAGTAACAGAAACCTGGTTCAAGGCTCCCGAGAGCACCCCAGCACTACCAGGTTATACCTCATACCATGCTTTTCGGCCCCCAAACTTGGACTGAACCATAAAAGGAGGGGGAGTATCAATATTCATCAAAGATACCCACAACCTCCAGGCTGGTGGCACAGCACGAAGCATCAGAGACTATCCATGTGCAACTAACAGTGGGTAAAACTGCCTTCCAGTTTATAGCCTGCTACAGACCACCCTCCCAAACCCAGGAACCCCACTCAGCCTTCCTGAGAACACTGGAAAATATGAAGGTCTCTCCAAACACCATTATATTGGGCGACTTCAACTACCCAAACATAGACTGGGAGCATTACTCTAGCTCCAACACCCTAGCCCAAAGGTTCCTAGAATTTATAAACTCAAATGCTATGGAACAACTTGTTACCACTCCCACAAGAGGGGAAAACATACTGGACCTGATCATCACCAACATGGGGACTCTATGCTCCAGACCAGAAGTGTATCCCTCACTGGTAAGATCAGACCATAAACTAATCTCACTGGATATTCACATCCCGACCTCACCTCCTGCCCAGAAAACCACAGTGAAAAACTTCTCTAAAGCAAATTTCACACTCCTCAAAACCGAGGTGGAATCCTTCAAAGCCCCCGGGCCTGTGGAAAATACGGCCCAGACCGCAGAATCCTTTATAAATGCATTCTATGAACACCTTCAGGAATGCATGGATCATGCAATCCCAAATAAAACCAAGACCCAATCCTCCAAAGGCAGACGTCCTGTCTGATGGACCCCAGCCACAAACAAACTATACAATAGAAGGAGGAAGCTACTAAATGATAGAGCAAAATCCCAAAAAGGGAAGGCATCTCTGATCAGTATTAGCAAAAAACTACGGGCACTCATAAAATCGTCTAAGGCCAGCTTCAAGAGAAAAATTGCACAGGACACTAAGGATAATCACAAGGCTTTCTTTAGTTATGTTAGGAACCTGGGTGGAAATTCCCAGATATGCTCAGAATTAGTCCAAAATGACAAAAAATACACCAAACCCACAGACATTGCCAACATCCTAGCTGACAGGTTCAGTGCAAACTTCTCCCCCACCTCCCCACCAAAAGGGCAAATATCTATCCCAGCAGAGTGCTGCCCCCCTGACATCTCAGATGCTCAGGTAAGAGCCAACCTCTCCAAAGCAAAAAACACAGCATCAATGGGACCAGACAGTGTCCCGGGCTGTGTCCTACATGAACTCAAAGAAGAGCTAAACCCAAACATAAATCTACTGTTCAATCTCAGCCTTACTACAGGATATGTACCCAAAGAGTGGCATACAGCAACAGTGGTCCCTCTCCACAAAGGTGGTGCCTCAACGGATACTGGAAACTATCACCCCATATGCCTGACTAACTTGGTCTGCAAAGCTATGGAAAGGATCATCATGGACCTCATAAATAAAGATATTGGGGACCTACAGACACTGGATCCTAACCAGTTCGGCTTTGTTAAGGGCAGATCCTGCCTCTTAAACCTGGTTGATTTCTTTGAAACAGCCACCAAGGCCATTGATGAGGGGAAGGTGGTCCACACAGCCTAGCTGGACTTCACAAAAGCCTTTGATACAATACCCCACTCGGGCATTATAGATAAGCACCCCAGCTTAAATATAAACCGCTGTCACTAGATGGGTTGCAAACTGGCTCAAGGACAGAACCCACATGGTTAGAATTGCTGGAGCCATGTCAGACTCCAAACCAGTTACAAGTGGCATCCCACAAGGCTCAGTCCTGAGAACTCTCTTGTTCGGTATATATTTCTCGGAGGTACAGGCCAACACGGAAGGACTGTGGCTGACCATGTTTGCAGATGACTGCAAACTGGGCACCATAATCGACTCTCCAGCTGACACAAGCATCCTCCAAAAGGGCCTCATAGAAACAGACAACTGGTGCCAGAGCCATGGCCTCAAGCTAAATGCCAAAAAGTATATAGTCATCCCCTTTGGCAAAAACAAAGTGCCCACAAATTACCACATAGATGGTAATCCATTAAGTACAGAAGAAGTAATTAGGAACCTGGGGACCCAAGTTCATAGCAGTCTCTCATTTGACAACCACGTGGCCAAAGTGGTTAGAAAAACATTTTATATAGCCCACCTAATCATGAAGGGATTCACATCTAGATCAGGGGAGGTCATCGTGCCTCTTTACTCATCCCTCATCAGGCCCATAATTGAGTACAATGCCCCTTTTGGGATGTACCTTACCAGACACCTGCAGCAACTGGAAAGACCCCAAAAGTACCTCACCAAGAGGATCAAAGGGCTCAAACAGATGCCATATGCTGCCCGGTTAAAGAAACTCCAGCTCTACTCAGTGGCATACCGCCTGTTCAGGGGCGATCTGTGCCTGACATATAAAGCCATGTCCAACCCAGAATTAATGGACATGCTGCACCTCAGAAAATCCAAATCCCATCGAGCTATGCGCTTGAGAGACTTGAACCTTAGCACTGAAATAAATAGGACATGCTGGAGGGACAGATTCATAACCCAGAGGCTCCCTTCACTCTGGAATAAAATCCCAGTCCAAATTAGGCAGAGTCCCTCATTGACTCTCTTCAAGAAGAATCTTGATGAGTGGATGGGAGATCGTAGGTTTAACCCGGGTATCACTTCTGTGTCATTGTTAGACAGAGGCATAGTATACTAATCTTGAAAAAGGGCATAGCAAAATTAATTTAAAATGGGTGGTGAAAGCCAAACACATTCTGGCCAGGCTTATAAATGCCCTAGGGCAGATAGCCTAGTATGAACCTATGAACCTATGAACTATCAAGAAAGTTCTCAAAAAACTAGGACTCCTCTATCGGAACAAGCAATTTTTCATTAAACACACTAAAGCCACAATAGCTAGGACACATCTTTTATCTACCCTCCTCTATGCTTCTCCAGTTCTAACCAACCTTTGCAAGGATGACTTAAACAAATTAGAATCTTGTTCTAACAAGATTGCTAGATTTGCTACAGAGGTCTCATATAAAACCCATCACTGTATATCACTCAAACAGCTAAACTGGCTTGAGCTGCCTCAGCTACTAAAACTCAATTATTTGTCACTGTCAAACAAAGTATACTACTACCCCGATAAAATCCCAGCACTCCAGAATCTAATTCAACCCTATACTACAAGAACCTTAAGATATAGTAACCAAAACCTCCTAAATGTTATTAAATATAATAATGATGTTGGGAAATCTCTCTTTGGTTACTCTAGTTGTAAAGCTTGGAAGCTAGCCACCTGACACCTAATAGCTCTACTACCCAATTTAAAAAACTCACACTATATGAACAACTGGCTACGCTCCTGTGACTCCCCAGGGTAAATATCTACTTAACAATCTATTTTCTATCATACAGCCAATAGACCTCATACAAAATCCTACAATATCTACAGAACTAACCCTTTTGTATCTTGTCTTGCCCCTTCTAGTCATTATGCTCACTCCCAAGTACTACTAAGTAAACAGGTGAAGCTCATTACCATCCCACTTTCTTTGTCCCATTCATAATGTCAGTACTCTGTTATGCTGCTTCACTTTTTACTTAGTAACAATTTGACTACCTTCAATATCTGACACAGTTACAATGTGTGAATTATATATTAATCCCATTTAAAGTATTGTTATGAGTGACTCATTTACAATGTGTGATTTCTATATTAATCCCATTTAAAGTATTGTTATAAGTGACTCATTTACAATGTGTGATTTCTATAATAATCCCATTTAAAGTATTGTTATAAGTGACTCATTTACAATGTGTGATTTCTTCATTATCTCACTGATAATATTCTTATGAATGTATATTATTTTTACTATGTACTGCATGCTATTATGAGTTGTGTGTTTCTTCTTGACTGATATATGTTATCTGGAGCTGTTTACTATGTATTGCTTGCTATTCTTGGATTATGTTTTGATTGTTCCTGATTGATGTCTGTAAACTGGAGCTTTTCTCCTAGGCCTCCACTAAAAATGGACCTGTGTCCAGTCAGACTATCCCGGTAAACAAATGTAAAATGAAATAAAATAAAATAAATAAAATAAAATAAAATTGCAAAGCAGGTAATGGAGAATGACAAAGCCTTCTTTAATTATGTTGGAAATCTCAGAATCAATTCCAGAACTATGCAGAGCTAATATTAAATGATATTGCATACATTGACCCAGAGGACATAAACAATCTACTAGCATACAAATGTAGCTCCAACTTCATACACCCTGAAATCTCCCAAGAACAAGTTCTCAAGTCACTATCTAAGGCTAAGAACATTATGTCTATGGGGCCAGATAACATACAGTGCTGTCCACAGATCAGCCTGAAACCTGGCTTCTCTGATCCCCTAGAGAAGTTGTTTAATATTAGCTTCAAAACAGGCCTCATATCATGTAAATGGAGGAGAGCAAAAGTCCTTCCCTTGCACAAAGGTGGCGCCTCAATGGACCTGGTAATTATAGACCCATAAGCCTGACCAGTCTTGTTTATAAGGCTATGGAAAATGTCATTATAGAATTAATATACAATGATATTGGTAGCCTACATACTCTTGACCAACCCAGTTCAGATTTGTTAAGGGATGGTCCTGGCCACTTCACTCGGTTAACTTCTTCAACAAAGTTAATGATGTAAGGGATAAGGACAGCAGAGTGCACTTTGGATATCTAGGCCTCATAAAAGTTATTAACACCATCCCACCCTCAGGTCACAAAATAAACTCTCCCAGCTAAATGTTAATCCCTGTGTAACTGGTTGGATAGCAAATTGGCTCATAAATATAACCCAGGAAGTCAGTGTAGGAGGTTCTCCCTCCAAAAGAACTGTCAAAAGTTGTGTACCCCAGGGTTCAGTCTTTGGGCCACTCTTCTTTGGAATTTACTTCTTAGAGGTGAATGATAATGTTATGGATTTATGGCAGACCAAGCTTGTAGATGACTGCAAAGGTGGTGCCAACTTAAAAGTCACAGAAAACTCAAAGATCCTCCAAGAGGGCCTATCCCAAGCAAATAGATGATGTCAAAGCCAGAAAATAAAATGAAATGCCAAGATAAGTATAATCCTAGCCTTTTACAAGCATGACTCCCTTTGTAACTATGATATTGAAAAGACACCCCTGAAAAGTGACCCTATAATTTGGGATTTGGGAGCCTATTTTGACAATCAGCTGTCCTTTGATCACCATTTAATCCACTGTTGTAAGGAAGACTTTTTATCACACTGCTTATATCTAAGCATATCGTATCCAGGTCCATGGATGTAATCATTCCACTGTACACAATAGTAATTAGGCAGATCATTGAGTAGGTTTACTATCAAATGACTGAAAAAGCAAAAGATTGAATCCCAAAAAGACTGAAAATTCAAAATACTGAATGATGGAATTTGCCCCTTCTCCACTGTTGTGCGATCTTGGAGTTGGTATATATATTTAGCAGGGGGTGTGGGGGGCACAACCCCCCACATGAGGGGAGCAGGGGGACTTGCCTCTTGCATTAAAAATGTATTCAATATTTTGAATTTTCAGTCTTTTTGGGATTCAGTCTTTTGATTTTCAGTCATTTGATAGTAAACCCATTGAGTATAATGCCCTTTTTGGTATGTACATGTCCAAACACTTCCAAAGACCATAGCACTTTCAGCCAAGGGTCTAAATCATGAAAACTGTGCAGACCATCTCAAAGTCTTGTCCCTCTTCTCTGCTAGGCTGCCTCTGGGTTCAGTGGCCTGAACTTCAATTGCATATAAGACAGATGTCATCTTCTCCTTGTCTGAAAAACGTGGAGAAAGCCTTTTGTTTGAACATTTTTGAGCAGCTGTAATAATGCCATCTTTCCATTTTCTACAAATTGTTTTCTATCTGTTCTATCTATAGAAGTAACATGGCTGGTATACAATGTGTATTTACGTTTACCTTATAACTGCAAAAGTACACACACGCACACACACACACACACACACACACACACACACACACACACACACACACACACACACACACACACACACACATATCTTTTGCTGACACAACTATTTTGCAAGCTATACAAGTCTAGTGTACAATATGCCACTGCTGCAACCATCTAATATGTAAAGTTGAGGGGTACCTTTTTAGTGCCAGAACAACTTTATAATTTTGTAGTAACAAGTTGCCACTAGCTAGATCAATCTAGCACACCCCAAACACAATCACAGCTAGATGAATCTAGCAAACCCTGAACACAAGCAATACCTCTTAAAATAAAACAATGATCATATAACAATGTGATATGAGTAAAACAGTTCTCTTCAACAGTCGTTTGCCAGCAGTTAATACGTTCTGTGCACATACTGTTATACTAATAAATAAACCATAAACCACTAGCCACAAGATGTTGAAGCTGAAGTTGAATAATGTAACTATTTACTTATTTAAAATTATGTAGTTTTATTTGAAAATGAAATATATAGGCAAATATGCAATTTCACAGAAAAGCATGAAATGAAAGTATTGAAGAGACACATGGTGTTTACAAAAATCAAATATTGTTTATCTGATCCTGCTTCTACTACTAACCTGAAATTTAGACAAGTTGGTTTAACTCTGAATTTTAAGAACATTTAGTAACTGTAGAAGATTCACAGGCAGTAAATTCCAGATATCAGTACTCAGTCTGAAAAATCCACTGCATTCTGCAAAAGTAAAACAAAAACTAACCGAATTCAAAGAAACTACACTGTGCTTAATAGAGTTTCCGGTTCTTCTTTCTGATTTATTTAGGTTTCACATCTAAACATTCTGTTTGTACAGTTACTCAACTCTATAAAACTTATAGCAGTAGATTTTGGCAGGCATACGGGAAAAACAGAGCTGCATTTTATATATACGTATGTGTGTGTGTGTGTGTGTGTGTGTGTGTGTGTGTGTGTGTGTGTGTGTGTGTGTGTGTGTGTGTGTGTGTGTGTGTGTGTGTGTGTGTGTGTGTGTGTGTGTGTGTGTGTGTGTGAAGTATGTGATTCATATACAGGTTTACATAATTTTCATGTGACACAGTTTAAAAAACAGCAGTTAGAGGATTTGCATAGCTTTGTTCATGTCTCCTACAGATTGCATCATTTGTTGATGCATTGAGTGATAGCGCCACATTCATTTGGAATATTTTGAAACTATTTTTCAATATTTTTTAAACATTGTGAGAAGAACTAGTAGTATGACAACAAATATCTTTCAAACCTTTGTGAATCAACTGCATATAAAAAATGAATAGCTCTTTCCTGATATTGCAAACAAAAATGACAGAGACTTTTAGAACTAAGGGGATTATTAACATGGTATGTGAAGTACAGAAAAAGAGAATAATTTTTATGGTATATATATATATATATATATATATATATATATATATATATATATATATATATATATATGTCAGAACATGTGGCTCTGAAGACAGTACCCTATGGCTCGCATTGCATCTATCAAGAAAAAAAAAAGATTTTGTAGCAGAATTTCTGAAACTTAAAAAACAGCAAAGGGAGTCAATACGGTTGATATATACATGAAAGGGCAGTAGAAATAATTAAAGAACTGACAATTGCAGTTAAAAGTTTATGCGCTGATAACATCTGGAACTTGTAGAAATATACCAGTAAATACAAATATGGAAGAACATGAATGACCTTTAATTAAATATAAACATCTAAAGTTAACTAGTGATATTATAATAGCAATGCTTCAGAACACAATTTTAGTTGGGGTGATGGGGTGGGAGTCATGATGAAAGGTGACATTCATTATCCAGAAACAGATAATATAAATAGCTTCAGTAGTATTTTTGGGATGTGTATACAATGAACAGGATAATAAAGGTAAAGCAAACTATATCTCAGTGTAGTTTTTTTTTTTTAAGAACAGAATCTAAGAAAGTCAGTCTTTTGTGTTGCAAACTATACATTTTTAGGTGTGTTCATCATTCCTCATAAGATCATAGGATGTTATAAGGCTCTTGGAGCTAAGGCTCTTATAAGCCTAGCCAATAGTTTAGCCCATGTTTAGACAAATCAGCACCCAATGTCCTTGTCCAGCAGGGATATGGGTGGAATCCCAGGGGTATCTTTAATGTTTCCCATCCAGTTATCCAGGTTGCACTTAAAAAGGGGTAAAGAGATATTCTGCTTGATGTGGAGAAGGGGTCTCTTCCATAGATGGGGGAGTCTCTGGGACACAAATCTGTCCCACCAACAAGTCTTGTTGATGTCACAGACTAGGTTGAGGCTGCATGCATGAGTTACTTGAGTGGAGCTTGACATGTGGATTTGCAGCAGTCCCATCATGGTGGGATCCGTGATCACCTTGTATGCCAGACAGAGGTCACCTCTGAAGAGTCTGTATGAAACTGAGTAGAGGGATAAGGGTTTTAGCCTGTGTATGGTAGATGTGTGAGGCCCTGGATTTTCCTGGTGAGGAACCTCTGTGGTCTCTCCAGTTGCTGCATGTGCTTTGTGAGGTGCATGCCAAAAGGGGCATTGTACTCAATAATAGGCCTTATAAGGGAATAATACAGGGATGTTATGACCCCCTTGTCCCTGGATAAGATACCCTTACTTATGAGGTGGGCCATGTAGAAGGCTTTCCATACAATGGAAGCAACATGGTGATCAAAAGTCAGGTTGCTATCAACCTGGGGTGCCCAAATCCCTCATGATTGATTGAGCGCTTAGGACGTTGTCATTAATATGATAATTTGTGGGGACGTCACTCTCCCCAAAGGGAATGATGATGCATTTTTTGGTATTCAGTTTGAGGCCATGTTTCTAGAGCCAGTCATTTGTCTGAGTGAGAACCTCTTGGAGGATGTCCACATCACTAGGGGAACTGATGACAGCATCCAGCTTGCAGTCATCTGCAAACTTTGTCAGCCATATTCCACTGGTTTTGGCCTGCACCTTAGAAAAGTATATCCCATATAACAGTGGCTCTTGTTTAACTTGAATAATTATCAGCTAGCAAGTGTGTCTAATATCAAATATTATATAACCTATACATATTGTACCTGATTCCACTGTGTTATGCATGCTCTTTCCCAAGTCTGGCTCTGTTATCATTATATTCCTACTCTATGAATGTGTTTTCTAATGAAGCAATGTTAAATGATGTGGCTGTAAGTTATGCTACCTTCATAAGGGTATATGTAAAAAATAAAGTTAAATAAAGTACATTTCTAGAATTTACAAAAAAAACACCAAATTCTAATCATGTCAGATAAATAAGCTGTATGACTAGTCAATGACATGCTCTGAAAGAAGATACTGTTGGTGGTGATATTCTATGGTTATCTTGTAAGCTCCAAGGCACAGCAACAAAAACATTTTCTTTAATGTGCTGTCCATTAAGCACAGACCACTTCCTAGTTAGTTTTGATTGAAATGGTGAAATTCTGGGGTAGACATCAGCAATCTGCTTACCCAGCTGTCATCATTAATTGTTCTTCCTAATACTTCCTTGCAAGAGGACAAGGCTATGGTGGGGAGACACATACCTCTCAAAAGTCCAGATTTGCCTCATATTTTTGTCCTGTCCCAAAATATTTTTTTTTCTGGTGAATCACTGATCATAACAGTCAGTCAAGAATGTCAGGCATTAGAGTTTCATACTTCTAATTGTTCAGAAGATTTATGTTGATGTACAACCTTCTGCACATTAATCTTTTATGTGGATTACTGCTCCTGATTTTCTTTTTGTTCTCTCATTATTTTTGCCATTGTCCAGAGCAAACAATTTGAGAGGTTTGAAGGGACATATCACACCGTACTAAATGCATTGTAGTTAACAGGTTAGTACTAAGCTAACTGCCCTTGTGAGCTATGTTAAGCCTAGCCAATTATCCCTTGTGAGACTCAAACCCTGAACCTTGTGTTCGTAAGGCAAACACCTTAACCATTAGGCCACCCTCCCAACTATCCAATATATTAATCCCCATGTTGTGGCAATGCCCTGTATAATCTGTCTTTATAATTCATGTTTTTCTTTAAAATTAACATGGTAACAGACTACTACTAGTGTTAGCTTCATTCTTTCAAGAGTTCTTGTATTTTTCAGTGACTCATAGAAAAGTAAGATTAGCAGAATAACACTTAAAAAGTCTTCATGAAAGATTAAAACTCAGACTTTAATAAAAAATACATCCCTTATGCAGTACAAGAATTGATGCTAAATCTCACCAGCAGCAACAGTTTCACTATATACCCTTAAAAGGAGAAGATGGCATAAAGATTCAAGAATTTTTTTAAGGCTGCAGAAGAAGATTAGCAGAATAACACTTAAAAAGTCTTCATGAAAGATTAAAACTCAGACTTTAATAAAAAATACATCCCTTATGCAGTACAAGAATTGATGCTAAATCTCACCAGCAGCAACAGTTTCACTATATACCCTTAAAAGGAGAAGATGGCATAAAGATTCAAGAATTTTTTTAAGGCTGCATTTTTCAAAACTGTGCAATGCACTCAAAGATGAAGCAAGCGTTTAATCATTTCTGAAAATCAAAACAATTTGGACAATTTAAAAGGTTAAAAAGCATTTGTATTCTTCACCAGAGGTCTGTCATCAAGATGTTGGCATCTTTCTAAAATGGTGCTGTTTTTTTCTTATTTTACTGCTCAAAGCATGCTTGGTAACACTGTCATGTTTTTTGTTAACTAAAGCAAAATGTTTTGATGAAAACAATGCACATTTTCAAAAATGTCCACTAAAGGGACATCACCTGACTTTTGACCTACAGACAGCCATTTCATTTGTCTGCAAACTGCTTGCAGCATTTAAATATCAGAGGAAAACTCTGGCATATCTGTGGAGTATATATACCTTAGAATATGCCTTTACCTGTTTGAAAATGCTAATAGATTTGTTGTAGTAATTGCAATATACATTGTTGTATTCCTGATGCAGGAAGTGATTAAGGCAAGTAGCTATTGATTAGATAAAGTGGCACAGTGGTGCAGCAGTTAGCATTGTTGCCTCCCAGCAAGATGTTCTCTGGTTCAATTCTTGGCTAGGGTGCCTTCTGTGCAGAGTCTGCATGTCCTTCCTCTGTTCACGTGTGTTTCCCCTGGGTGCTCTGGTTTCCTTGCACATTCTAAAGACATCCCCAGGCCTGCACTGAAATGGGCTCTTTTCAATAAATAAATGACAGAAGAAGCGTGCAGTTTTTGATCAGTGTTTAAGCTGATACAGTATGTGGATTCTGGTCTGTCAAGCAACATTCTATCAGGGGGACTTAAAATGGCTCTAGTTTATGGAGTTTGGTTGGCTACTTCAGTTTGTAATGCAGATTACTTATTACAATTAGTTGGTTGAGCAGTGTCCACCTGCCCCATATAACTGCTATCCTCATACTGTTTACTACTTCATTTGTCATGAGGTAGTCAAAGTACATCAGTGAATTTTATCAGCTTTGTTTCTGTTTTTTTTTTAGAAACCTGTCACATCAGTGGTGTTAGATGCATGTTAGAAAGTATTTCCAAGGGTATACATTGAAGTAAAGAACAGTATGTGCTACAGGAAATCTATGGCTGTATGTGTCTAAGTGCTGAGTAGTTTGGTTAACCCATTACAGACGTTTTATGCTCAGGAAGCAACATGAAGAAAGATGACCTACAAAATAAAGCTCACAGCTTGATCACATAAAATAGAAGTGAAAAAAGGATTATAATTCATAATATTCCACACCATGTGACAAGAAAATAAAAACTATCTTTCAAGAACATAATGCAAAAAAGTGGATACTAGTCTTAATTAAATGTTTTATTAAACAACCATATCTCATTTTAAATAATGAAATTAAGCAGATGAATTGCATACATTTTATTCCAGTTCACTAGAGTAATGACTTTGTAAATGTGGCATCCTAGCATGAACTCTGATTTTTTCCCCTGAGGATTCCAATGTCTGTGAGTGGAATCTTGAATAAATTCAAATCAGCAACAGCTTTTTATTTACTTTTACTCATTCTTTTATAAATTCCTGCTGTTTGAAAACACAGTATCACTGTTGTGTGACATTTTCATTGATACTATAGCTCTAGTGATGCTTTTAAAAAGTGACTTGACACAAAGTTGAAATGCAGCATAGGACTCGGTTATTAAAATCTCTGTTGTAGCTCCAGGGTCTGGGGTTCAGTCTCAAGCACCAGTCACTGTCTGTGTAGCTTTTGTATGTTCACCCCAAACCTGTGTGTGAGTTTTCTTTGGGTAATCTTTTTTTTTCCTTCCACCTCCCTCCCAACAAAAGTGCTAGTTGATCAGTACTCCAAAGTTCCCATATGTATGGTGCTCATCTTTCCCCTTGGCAGAAAAAGAGTTCTTGATGATCAGTTCAGAAAAAAAAAATGGTCATATATGCCATATCACATACTTACAGTATAGTTATAATGTGGCATAAGCTAACAGTAATCCATACTTTTAGACACATGTTGGGATGAGAGTTGTGATGGTAAGCTGAGCTGCATAGACAAGAGATTCCTATCCACAGTAATTGTCTGCAGTTTATCCTGTCGGATCCCCCACATATTCGCAGGCACACTGAAAGATATAACCACTCCAGCATGTCCTGGATCTGCTTTAGGACTTCCTTCCAGGAAGTTGTGACTGGTACATCTATTGAAGAAGATGTGCAGGTGGCATTCTTCTTGAGTGGTGCAAATACCTAGAAAATATGGAGGCATCCCTCTCATGGTAAGTGATATGCAACATCATGTAGTCATGCCAACCACTGCCACATTCTCACATAGAATACACAAACATGTCTTGCACTGATGACAGAACATCCTTGCCAAAGCGTCCTAGAACTTGGATGAACAGGCCTCAGCAGAAGTCCCTCAGCTCACCTCCTCCATGTACACCTACATTAGCAAGTCACCAACAGATAAGTACTCATAAACTAACTTCTAACAAACATGTTTTAGTGATTGGTAACTCAGATGCTAAGTATACAGATTCCACACTCAAAAGGCTGTACTCACCTGCCTTTCAGGTGACAGAAACACAGATATCACAAGGGCTGTCATGATCCTTTCCTAAGACAAGTACGGCTAAGACGTAGTAGTGGTCTATGTGAGAATGAATGACCTGGAAGCAAAACATGTCAGAACTTTCTATGCTTCTGCTGGATGCAGGCAAGACTCTAATCCTGTTGGAGCCCTTCCTTCATTAAGAAGTATAAATAGAAAATAATTGGCTTTAACAATTGGATCAATAGCTGTTGTCAGGCTCACCTCAACCTTCACCCCTGAAACTTCTATTCAAACACATTCAATCCAGAATCCCTTATACCCTGTAGAATCAATAGGGATTTATAGCAGCACAGTCCATGCCCAGTACACATCATTAAAATTACCAAGATAAAACCAAAGCTGCATCCAAAAAATGGCTTTATTAAACAATAAAAGTCCCTTTAAAACATGTTATAGGTAAGAACTTTCATCAATAGTTACAAGACTATTACTTTACTTATAGCTTGTTTTTAAAGGGAATTTTATTGTTTAAAAAAGCCATTTTTGGCTGCCAAATTGGGTTTATGTTGTTAATAATCACTAAGGAATATACCTTGCTCTTACGGTGTTCTTAAGATGTTATCAAAGACCAAAAGCATTTCCTGCATGGAGCCTAGCAATATGCCTGGGTAATAAAAAGTATCAGGCATGCTTTTTGCTGAACCTCTCCTTAAATTAATTAATTAACCTAAGCTTAGTCTCATTTTATGTTTTTGAATCCTCACACACTGCCTTGGTGCTGCCTCTCCACAAGGTTGTAAAAATAATGAAAAGTTATAAAAAATCTCAATCCACACTGCCTTGGACTCTGGAATCTATAGACCAATGATTTGCATGAGTCTGATCTATAAAGATACGGACCACATCATAACCAGCCTCATTTCTCATTAGACTTGACCCACAGCAATTTTGTTTCATCAAGGGAAGATCATGCCTGTTAAATCATCTTAACTTTTTTGAGACTGTCTTGTAAGCTGTCTACAGTAGTCATGCTGTCCGTACAGCTTATCTCAGTCTGGTCAGAGCATTCAGTACCATACATCATGCCAGAATTGTAGATCCTCATGTGGTAATTTGCATAGCCATTTGTTTGAGAGACAGAACAAGCATAGTTTGTGTGGCAGGTGCCTCTTCATTTAAGGTAACAAATGGGTTCCCAAGAATCCTGTACTGGGTGCCCTCCTCAGAATCTACTTCTCTGATTTGAAAACTGATAACAAAGATCTCTAGTGTATTTCTCAAAATCCCCTCAGATATCTGCACCTTTCTGAAAGAGTTTACCCTGGCTAATACCTGGTGTTCAGATAATGGGCTTAAATTACATGCTAAAAACTGTAATATAATTTCTTTCAAAAAATAGCGGTTACCTGCAACATGCAATATAGATAACACTCTTTTAATAAATAAAAAGATAGTCAGGGACTTCGGAACGGGTTGATAGTTACTCCTCCTTTGATCCATCCATCAACAACCCCATTCTCCCATTTTTATACATGGGGTCGGTGTGTCACTTCAACACTGACAATCATCTAGAGCAAAGGTTCATGCAGCCTTTAATCATCACATGGCAACTACATTCAGGAAATATTTCTACTTTTTAGAACTAACAGCAAAACAAATTTTGTCTTGATCCAAACATTTTATTATTCCTCTATATTCAGCACTGATCAGACCCATTACAGAATGCAACATTCCCTTGGGATGTACCTCTCTTGACATATCAACAAACTTGAAAAGCCCCAGAGGTCCATAACCAAAAAGATCTCTGGCCTTAAGACACTTAGATGCCACTAAAAGCTCAAGGCCCTGTCCCTGTCCTCTGTCCCTTATAGACTCCTAGGGAGTGATATGTGCCTTGCTTATTGCACTGTTAGAGGTCCAGTAGTTGTTGACTTCCTGTATCTCAGTAAGTCAAAAAGGGTAGCTAATACTAGATGTAGAGATCAGAATCTTCATTAGAAGATAAACTGAACACAGTGGTGGAATAGATTCATCACCCATTACTTCTTCCTTCTCTGGAATAAACTCAATACCTTCCTTCAAATTAAGCTTGGATAACAGGATGAGAACTGTCAAATTTACCCTGGGGATATCTGGTCTCTTTTACCTCCTTTATGGGAAAGTTGGCAAAGCCTGAGGGTGAAAATTGGCATGGTGTACATGGTGATTAGACTAAAATAGCCTTAAAACACCTCACAAATCCCCAGAAAGTATCCAACTCACTGCAGCTGGCTCCTTTTAGCCCTCTGCAGTAATTGACAAACTTCTTATTCTTTTATGGAGATTCTTCAAATATTTGTAGAAACCTCATCACCACAACTTATATCCATTATGTCATCCTTTAAGTTACTACTCAGATCTCGTAACCATTGGTAAAGATGATGGCTGCCATCCCAATTTGCCATTTCAAAGATACTGTTCCTCTGTTTTGTGCAATATTAAGAAGTTCACAGGTAATTACTTGGCTAACGACCCCAGGGGGATTTTTTAAGTTTAGAAATGCTTCCCAAAGACCAGAATTATGCCCTGTATCTTGTATCAATAAGGTAACCACCTTAACCATTATGCCAAGCCCTTATTTATATTATGACAACCCCCTATCTATGGGGAGGGGTTAACCATGATAACTTAATGATACCAAATACCTTAATCATATCTAGCCACAGCTCATCTTGTCTTTTAGCCAGACCAGCTTAGAACTGTGAAGTTTCAGCAATTACCTCATTGACCTAACTTTCATCAATGATCCCATTTCCACTAATTCCTTCTGGTGCTGTCTTCTTAAAGAAGGGCATGTCATCCCAGTTTAGGATTTCCAAAAATGCTTCTTCTACTTCCCAGTAATGATCCTAATCAGCACCAAGGTTTCTCTAGTCTTGCAAACAGCAACCTAGGAAATGTCTTGCCTCCACCCATTGCAAATCATATGGTGGTTTATGAGGATCTCTTTTAGTCCCTCTTAAAAACATAAACTTGAGACCGTAAACTGCTCCCCACACATACTGTCCTGGTTCCATAACTATCTACACAACAAAAAATCTGTTAGATGGCAAAGTAAGCAATCCGATTACCTACTCAACAACACAGGTGTTCCCCAAGGGTCTGTTCTTGGGCCCTTGCTTTTTAACATATTTATTAATAATCTCCATAAAGCATCCCTGCAAAGTACACTAATTCAATATGCAGACGATTCAACAATAATTACACCCTCTAACAACATCTCAGATCTCCTAAAGTTAACACAAATTGAATTTACTTCCATTGAATCCTGGCTTAACGAAGCTCAACTGCTACTTAATCCCAAGAAATCAAAACTTTTACTCTTGGCAGCCAAACCTCTAACTCTAGACTTTAAAATATTCTCTCAAAACAATACAGAAATTGAAATTGTAAAAACAGCCAAACTACTTGGCATCACAATTGATGCCAAACTACCCTTTGAGAATCATATACTCAACTCAATCAAAAAGACTCATTTTAAGCTTGGCAAACCTCTATACGCATAAACTCTATTTGGACATGTCTACCAAGTTGAAACTAGCTAATAGTCTATTTGGTTCCCTACCTACTCTATGGTTGCCCCATTTTCACTAACCTACACACTTCTCTCCTGAACAAACTGCAGTCATACTACTATAAAATAGCCAAGTTTGTCTCCAACATGCCAACTCACACACATGATTGCCTGGCCATTAAATCTATAAACTGGTTTGAGTTCCCTCATTACTTACATTACTCCCAACTTACTCTCACCCACAAACTACTAAATAATCCAAACTTCTGCCCATCCCTTCAAAATATATTACAAACACACACTCTACTCGGCATCTTAGGAACAACTCTTAACTATAACTAAACCCAACAAAAAAGCTGGACAATGTCTCTATTCACATGCCCTTACCAAACTTTGGAATGCGCTCCCTCGCTCTCTTACTCAACTAGACTCTTGCACTAAAAGAACACTATCTCAATAACCTTGTCTGTTCTTGTAGTCATATAATTAAACCACCTTAAATGTTTTGGCCACTATACACTATAAATAATTTTATTAACTTAATATAGTTTGCAGTTTACAACATCTGTCTTCATATCCAATCTCTCTCTTGCTTTTTTTATTTCTGTGACTGAATAGACAGAATTGATTAAACAGTATTCTTACTTATGAGAATATATAAACAGAATTACTAAAAATCTAACACACTGAGTTTATTTTATTGTATTGTATACCTCTTTAATATGCATTTGTCTTGTATATCTACTTCAATTTGTATTGTGTAAAAACTTTCTTGACTTTCAAAGTTAAGCTGATGTTATGTAAACATTTCTGTGATTGTACAGAGAGAGCTTTTCTCCCCGGGCCTCCACCGAAAATGGGTCATTGGCTCAGTGGACTTTCCCGGTCAACAAATGTCAATAAATAAATAAATAAATAATAAGTTTGCCATGTGCATTTCAAATTCCCAAGCTCATCCCACACTTACACATTCAGATTGCTTATGCCTCAGTTTTGATCTAGTAGCTACTTTTTGTAAAAGATTTTGTATTTATTCATTTTTGCCTTTTTTGACATAAATTGCTTATGTAGATGCAAGATACTATCCTCTTATTTTTGAAGTAATGCCTTGAAACAGCTAAGCATTTTTATGTAGTTCTAGTATAACTTTAATTTTTATCAGCAGCAAGAAACTTAAGCATGAATACATGTGCATGAACAATTAAGTAAAGTGCATTACTCATGCAAAGCTTAGACAGTACAATTGAACAAATGAAACTTACCATAACAGTAGATGTTCAAATAATCATTGTTGCAGTAATCTTAGCTAAATGGGTTATGTCCTGCCAAGGATATAACAGCCGGCCACCTTCCAAAGCTTCAGGGCACCTTCCAGGTGCCCAAAATGTCAGGCTACTTGAGCTCAACGGACTAAAAGACAATTTGGGCATGAAGCTCTTCAAAGCTTTCCTGATAGGTGAGATAGAAAGGCTGACCATGAAAGGAGAATGTTAGGAACAACCAAAAGTAAATGCTACACCCTAGCAGAAAAAAACACCAAAAAACAAGTGGGATAGAAGGAAGGAGCAATTACCGCAGAAGTGATCATTCATCGACTCTTATGGTAATTGTAACTTACACAGCTGTACTATGTTTATCATATTGATCACTGCTGCAGTAGCCTTATCCATATGGGTAGATTGGTTTACTATCAAAATCGTTAAAAGCAGAATAAAATCTGGTCATTCACCTGAATCACATATCCGAAAATCAGCAGATGAACACAGTCACTATATAGAGTATAATACTGAATTCGAAGAAGTGTTATTATTTGACATATACCTTCCCTTCCACCTTGCTGAACACCAACTGAAGTTGAACTTCTAAGCTGTACATAAGTACTGTGCGACACAGAAATGCCTATTTTTGAAGGGGGGAAAGTCTCCCTGCACCTTCACATGTGGGAGGCTGCAACCCTCACACCCCTGCAAATAATATATTCCAACTCTGAGATTGCACTACAGTAGGGTAAAGGGTAATTTCCCAGTCCCCACTGTACAGCAATCTGTAGTCATAATTCCGATGACACGTGAAAATGTACAGTGGCATTCGCAAAACTGCACACTCGCAATGGTGCAGGTCAGCGAAACGGGAATCAACCAACTGTTGTTTGACATTCCCATTTTCATCTAACCTGTACTCGTGATTTTCAAAGTAAACTGGGTAGATTACCTTAGCTAACTACGTTTATGAGATGGAAGTAAAAGAGTACAGGAGCCCGTAGAGAATGGTTCTAGCAAAGCTTGATTGAGAGGCTGAGAAGGAATCGACCTAATATTGCTTTGTAATAGTATGCACAGAGGACAAAGTAGCAGCTTTTAGAATACTTCTTGAACCCAACCCTTTGCAAAAAGCCACAGATGAAACCAAGGCTGTGATAGAGTGGGCTTTGACCTTGCCTGGAATAGTTTTGTTATGGTGAGTATAACAAACAATAATAGCCTTAGACAAGTATTTGGAAATAGCCTGTTTTGACACATTGTCCCTTCATCTTACCTTCACAAAAAATGGGCAATTAATCATGCAATCTAAAAGATTTAGGTCTGTCAGTATGTTACCTCAGTTGTCTGTGGACATCCAATGTATGGAGTCAACTTTCTCCATCATTTTTAGGTTCCAGAAAGAAAATGGGGAAATGGGTAGTTTGGTTTAAAGTAAACTTGTATACCACTTATGGCATTAAAGAAGGACTAGTTCTCTAAGAAATCCTGTCCCTATGAAAAATGAGATAGGGTTGTCTCAAAATGAGAGCTTGCAACTCAAATACCATTTTTGCTGAGGTCAGAGTAATCAGTAAAACTCTTTTCCATGTTAAGAACTTCAAGTCAGCCAGATTAGCTGGTTCAAATGGAACAAGAGTTAGCCTCTCAAACATAAAATTAAGATCCCAAGGAGGAGTCAGTGGTTTTCTTTGAGTCCTCTTATGCAATATGCCTTAGAAGAACATTTTGAGATGAGAGTATATTGAAAGAGGAGGATCAATGGGCAGACATGCTGAAATGGCAAATAAATGAACAGTGATAGATAAATAAGAAAGGCCGTAGGATAGTAACTCATTCAAATATTGTAGAACCAGAAAACAACTAGCCCTGAATGGGTGCTGGTTACATTGTTGGCACTAAGTAGAAAACCTTTTTGATTATGTATAATTTTCTAGTAGCAGGATTTCTTGCATCCATTACTACCTGCTGCACATCCTCAGTTAACAGGTTCCTAAAATGGAATTATAACCATATCATCCAGGCAGTCAATTGAAGCTGATTGAGGTCAGGGTGTATCAAACACCCCTGTTCTTTTATGAGTAGATCCAGTCTGTGAGGAAGCTTGTGGTAATTGCTCCTGACCATCTCCAAAAGAAGGGAAAACCATGGTGGCCTGAGCCAGAAGGGGTACACCACAATGATATTGGGTATTCCTTCTGAATCTTCAGAAGCACCCTGGATATTAGCAGAAAGGGTGGGGGGGACCATACAAGAATATTCCTGTCAAAGGAAAAGAAAAGTCATCTGTCTCATTCTTACATAGAGTCCTGGAACAAAATCTTGCCCACTGATTGTTCACACAGGAGGCAAAGAAGTCTATTTGAGGAACTCCACATAGATGAATCAAATCTTAAAAGAGCCCTTGATCTAGCTTCCATTCTTGAGTGTCTGCCCTGGTACTTCTCAGCTTGTATGGCACATAGTTTCTGACAGAATGTAGGATACTGGCAGAGTGAAATTCTGCTCTGAAGGTATATTCCAAGCTAACATGACTAGTCTGTAAAGGGGATATGACCTGTCCCCCCCCCCTTGTTTGTTGATGTACAGCTTGACTGTGGTATTGTCTGTAAGCACTTGAAGAGGTTGCAGGCAACAAAGAGTGTTCCGAGAGTTGAGTGCATTGATCAGGCCAAGCATCTCACTGATATTTACATGCTTGCATCTGTCCTTGGTGTCCCACACCTGCTGCACATTTATCCCTCTTCTAAATGTTCCCCAAGCAAAGTTCAAAGCATTTGTGGTGACTGACTGCTTTGGAGCAGCGAGAGAAAAGGGGAGACTTGGATTTAAGGATATCAGTTGTCTCCAGCAAATGATTTCTCTTTGATAAACCCCAGCACTGGGTTTGAAAAGATAAAGAGCACTGATGCTGAGACCAAAAAGATTTCAGATTCCATTGTTTCTTTCTCATGTGCAGTCTTACCAGGGGTATCATGAGAATCATAGAGGCCATGAGACCCAAGATCTTGAGGTATTCCTTCACAGTGACTGATGTCTGAGTGGAAAACAATAGAAATATATAGAGATAAAGATCTAGGTTTTTTTTTCCATTTGGAAGAAAATTTCTTTGAACTGATATATCAAGTTGACATCCCAGTAGCACACCCCTGTGTTACGGATTCAAGAAAGACTTGAATATTCTCTTGAAATCCCATCTTGTATAAGAGATCTCTCACCCAAGAGAGAAATTCTTGACACTTTGAAAAAGACTCTGCAAAGATATGCAAGTAATTTAAATATGGATATTCGTGAAGAAATAGGGGGTCGGGGTGGTCACAAGGTCTCTTAAATAGTCATTGAGACTTACTGGACTGTAGTTGGTTTTCAGAAGATCGAGCCTCCTTTTTGGAACCACCCATTGCCATTTCTTCTTAAACAACTGTTTACCTGTATTTTGATGAGATTGTTTATTCTATTTTTTTCCAAATTTGGATGATGAGATAGAAAATCCCTTGGAAAATTTGGAAAAGGAGGACTGAAGAATCTTAGAGATTTCCTGGATCAGCTTGCCCCTTTCATTACACTTTTTAGTGACCTCTGCAACAGAGGGGTCAAATCTCTATCCAAGGAAGAATTTAAAATCTCATTTTTAACATCAGAAGTTTCTGAGAATGCGGCCAAGGAAACCTCTTTAAAGCAGTACCAGTGGCCATTGCCCTGGAAGAAGTATCAAAAGAGTAATACACTGCAAGCAATGAATAGTGACCTATGCAATATATGAAACTAAGTTATTTAAAGCAGAATTTTCCTCATAAGAAGAATCTGCAGATAAAACATTCCTCATCTCACAATGTCAGAACAAACTTTAGCATATGAGCCTGACAATTTAAAATTCTGAAAATCAAAGTTGCAAAAGTATACACTTTTTTCTCAAACCTATCTATAATTTTCTCGTGTTTAACCGAACAAGTAGGACTGGAATTAACTAAGTGCTTACCAGCAATGGGATCACCTAAAGCTATAGCTGCTGGGTTAGGTTTAGCAATAGTGAATAAAAATATAAATGATTGAGGAACTTTGTATATCCTGTCTTCCTTTTTAGGGGCAACTGGCTGACTATAAGTAAAATTATAACCAGTAGCACACATCTTCTAAAGTAGACAGAACAGGAGGAATGGGTATAGGTTCTGGAAATTCCTTCTGTAACAACTCCACCCAAACTTGTATTTTAGTCAACTGAGCTGAAGCTGCCTGACAGTTTGGGCACCTGGAAGGTGTGCTGAAACTTTGGAATTTGGCAGGCTGTTATATCCTTGGCAGGTTATAACCCATATAGCTAAGGCTACTGCAGCAGTGATCAATATGATGAACATTATTTACTTTATGATGTACTAAGTCAAATATTACATTAAAAATGTATATAAACATGAATAGGATTTTTAAAGCAGTTGCAAATTTTGAATTGAACAGAATTGTTATTTATAGTTTAGGGAATAAATGATGTCTCTCCCTTTATCAATCAGAAATGACAAATTAAAAAAAAATGAATTACTGTTTCCATGTCACCTTTAATTAACCTTTCAAGTGAATAATGGTATTTTCTACTATGGTGGTTTTTCATCCTCTCTCTCTTTGCAAATATTGTCATTTTGAACAAGGAATGATTTTACTTAAGGACTGGTCATGTTTTACGTCCGTAAATTATTTTAGTAGTACAAATTGAAATAAGAAGTGGATTGCCATAGAGAGATTAGTAATTTTTTGGCGAAATAGATATTCTTCTTTGAAGGTGCAAATTGAATTGCATGCTCTGAAAATATCTTGTTTGCCTGGTATTCCATTTGTAGGGTATTTAGGTATATAATGTTCTGCAGCAGACTTTTATATATATATTTCAGTCTGTAACAGAGGAACTTAGACTAAAATAGACTCAAATTACTGAAAGGATGTCTAGGAAAGAAATCAATGTAGAATCCATTGGCAAGTTTCACTTTCAGAGGGGATGGGGATAATAAGTAGGCAAGATCTGCTCTGTGGGGCCTTAAAAGGTAACATCAGATTTCTTTCCACTGCCACATTAGAGGTTCAACATCATTATGTGCCCTAAGAGCAGACAAGTGCTGCTGTCTACATGCCTTATTCTCCCTGGCAACAGATGAACAATACAGGGATTATTTCTGATTGGCTGTCAGTACAGTCGTACACATAATGATTTGCATTGCTTCCCTGAGCTACTCTAGCCTCATGACCTGTCATTTCCACAAAAGCATATTCAGAGAAGGTTAAGGTATTCCCCCCAGGCCCAGAGACACATATAGGGTCCCCTTAACGTGTGAGTTGGGATCTAAATGTTGCAGCAAATATGAAACATGCTTAGAGAGAACCAGGTCTGAAAATAGTGTTAAATGGAGTTTATGAAGACAAAACCAAGCTCATGGAGAACTTCTATGTTTAAGAATATAAATACTGTTAAAATGAAAAGATGTAAAAAAACTTAAAACGTTTAAGAAAATCTGTATCCTCCATACCTGTAGATACAAAATTAAACATGCTAGCAAGGAACTTAAGTGCACTATCAGAAAATGTAAAGCAGAGTATGAATGTAAGCTTGCTATTGATACTAAAGGAAACTGCAAAATTTTCTTCAGTTGTGTAAAGAAATTAAGGAATAATGTCTAACAATGCATCGAGATCATCCATAATAATCGAAAAAAAGTGAAACGGCACCAAAGTTCACCAAGAATCCACTGAAAAGTACGTCAAGAATGGAGAACCACAATGTGAAGTTAATAAAACCAATTTATTGCAAAATCCACAAACTGAACTCTAGATTTATGTATCTCTAGTATTTTGAAATGATGAAACTGAAAGACTCATTTCCTTGATGCACCCGCTAGTTGGTAACAGGATTCTACAACAGTGCTTTCTCTGTGTTTCTTTATAGAGTACACAGCCTTCACCTTGGCACTTTAATAAGGTGCGTATACTGTTTACAAGGCGCACACATCAGAAATCCTATATTAATCCACATTCTCTTATTCTGCAAATGTTTCAGGTTAATACTACAAACATTTAAACAATGTCCCTGATTGTCCCTGATAATTTGAGGTGTTGTCCCTGATTCTGTTGAGGTTTTCCTCTGATCGGTTGAGAGCTATGTTGCTGTCCTCACTCCCACCCAGGGGTGTGATTGTCTAGACCTACCCCCAAGTGCAGGGTATATACACAGCTGTTGCTGTAGAAGAAATGGCCAGCTGTGGACCTTTCCATCAACTGTCCTGCACATCCCTTGACATGTCCCCTACTATCAGCCCCTCTGTGTGGCCTAATAACACCATTTACCTATCGGCCCCTGTTGCATTCATAGTAATGTCCACAGTCACAAGTAGGTGACACCCTCCACACAACTACATTGGCAGAATCTGGAAACCCCAACCCAGGTGTATTACTGCAGCTGTCCCAGACTACACATGTAAAAACACATGAAGGGAAAACCGAAGCACACTTGGATCACCACCTGGTGAAGTCTGCCATGCCCCAACACTCCAAAACCCTATTCCAACTACTGACACTGACACCTCCTGTCCTGCCTTGCATACATATCCCAACACCCTGCAAACCTGCACTACCGCACCCCCACCAATCAGTCGAATGGCCTACTATACAGTTAAAATGTCCCCCAACCACCTACCCGCCTACACCTCCGCTATTCACATCTACTTTACAACACAGGTATGGCATATGTAAACCTAACCTGAATACCTGAGTGTAGCCTAACCAGAAATGCTAAACCGGAATTCCACTTAACCTTACACTGACCTTCATAAACAGTCATACTTGACATGTACACCTGACTTAAGCATGTATAAAACCTACATGTACATGAAGTAGTGCGGGGGTATGCAGCAACAAGCAGGAGAACACCTGTGTGGGCGGAGGTACACAGATTAAGCAAAGTAGAAGCTAACTGGTTTAAGAAACTGAAACCAGAGGTTAGCAATGCTTACCATTGCACAAACCCGTGCAAACCTGCTTGTCCTGCCCAGCAACAAAATAAACTGCCTCTGCAAGGCTCGAACGCAGGACCCTGTACACTATAGTCAAAGTAATCAACCACTAAACCATCATAGCAATACAGACAAACGAGGTATCAGCAAACTAATCCTCACCACAAGTAAATCAAAGCAAAGATGGGAACTGAATCTCTGTACAGTGTGAAGTGGTCTAACTTGCTACATAACATAAATATGTGAACTGGAGTACTGCAGTAAGCATAGATGTGAGGTGTTATTGTAATAAAGTGTAGATGTCCCCAGGTCCTTATACAGTGTATGTACACATGAATCACGGATACCAGACACATATAAAACCTGCAATGAAGAATAAATTACTGCCAGACGGCAAATGTAGTGCAACTTAACTATTAAGCAATGCTAACTGCAGCACAGCTCAAGTTAGTAAGAGTAAGCAATGTGTAGGGGACTCAATCCAATCTGCCTACTGGTATACCCCTATAAGCACTGCCAACCTTAGGTAAGCAGGTGTGCCCATAGCTTAGCCTCTTCAAACCCAGCCAATCATGAAAAGTGCAGGTAATTGTCCGTATATAAACCATACAGGCAGGAATACATTCCATAAGTGGTTGCAGATTCCTACTGCAGGTAGAATTGCTGGTGTGAGTGAAGGCACTCATTTCTGGGGCATCCAGGAGTCAAAACTCATGGTATGGCTCCTGGTACAACACCACGAACAGACACCATGGCAGGGCTAGTACCAGGGCTTGCAATATAAAATGGAGGCCTGGGACAGTCTCGCCCATGACCTCACCAGTGCCACAGATATTCCCCGGGCTGGTGAGCAGGTCAGGCACCACCATGCTGACCTGAAGCAGTGGAGGGGGGATGTACTGGAACAGTGGATCCAGCAGTCTCTCCAGATGGCTAATGCCCCAGTACTAAGTACTCATTCTACTAAGTAGTTAAGAATTGCCTAGCTTGTGTATACTATGGATAGGTATGGCTAAATATCACTGTATACTTCCGACATCTGCAGATGAGCAGGCTGTGAACCAGCAAGCCCAAGATGCTAGGTTGCAAAGGCTGCGTTGCAAGGCAGGTTAGTATTTCTCTGCATGTACTGTCATAACAAATAAGTATAAGAGCCTTAGAAAGTGTTGTACCAGTAGGAATAAATGTGTAACGTTCTGTGAATAAAGGTATAACCCCTGGAGTGCATCTGTGTACTCTTCTGTCATATGTAGTTGAACTGTTGCATATTATAAATAGTAATGTTGTATTAAGCAGTGTTATCCATGCTGTGATATGCAGATAAAATGTGTATGAAGGTCTGTTTAACAATGTTGGAAATACCAAGAGGTCAGTCATATTGTACAAGTGAGGGAGACTTAGATAGAAGACAGTAGAAAGCTTCACATCAATTACCTGATGGCACAGTGTACTGTGATGTTAACTAAAATGTTGTTGGCACACACAGCAGGGGTTTGAATTCTAGGAGTGCTAGTAAGTTGCATCCATAATCATACCCCACAATTGTACAGATTTTGTTACAATGTTCAGATAGAAAGCTGTATGTATAACCACACCCAACAACTGTACAGAATTTACTAGAGTGTTCAGATAGACAGTTGTATGCATATTCATACTCCACAACTGTTCCAGTCTGTCCAGTATGTCCAGATAAATGGCTCATATCACCAGCCTGGTACCCTGTTCCCCTGAAAAAGCAGTGTGAGGAACCCAGAAATGTAGGCAGCTGTTAATGACATATAACTGCAAGTCAAATGTGTACATAGTCATAGAATGTATACGAAAACAAACCTGTCATTGTAGCACCTCACCCAAAGTGTATGACAGCAATACACAACATATGTTGCATTAATACCTGCATCTTGTCACGCCTGCATGTAAGACACAAGTCATGTATATAATAATCTATAAACATACCAGTGTACAATATAAGGCCGTTGGGTAGTGTAATAATACTTGTAAGGGAAAGATCACTGCAGTGACTAGGAATGTTGTGAAAACTACAAGGATATGTCAATTGTTAATTGAACTTTCTCTCACCCCCATATGTGCGAAATAACCCAATGACACTCCTCAACTGGTATGTGTACACTCCAAACATTTGTTGGGACATATGCCCTAATAGTTTATACATATTCACATTTGTTTCTTTGCATGTGCCATGTTAAAATACACCCATATTAGTGACGTGTTGTCATCAATGACACCTGCATGCTCTTGTAATGGCCACTGGTGTTTCATATATACATGTGTTCTGCTTGCTCTGCAACTGTGTTAAATCTGGTGTGTTGGGTTAATGGGAATACCTATGCATGCTGTTATAACTAATCCTGAATGCTGATGACTGTTACTAACCTATATCTGCCATAAACTGGTGACAACACAGCTCGTATGGGAAGGCCGGTCCCAGCAGACCTGCCTGTCCCACCTCAGCTGGCCATGGCACCAGGCAGCAGCACATCTGGGGCCTAGCCTGGGATCTCCTCCTCTGTAGGCCTGCGCCACCTTTGGGAGGAAACACTGCAGGGGATGGGGCTCACCCCCCTGGAGCAGACACGGAGGGGAACCTGTCACCCATCAACAGGTCTGGGCCATGGTGCATAGGGAGCTCAATCTGGAGTA
>NC_056743.1:1640277674-1640297674 GCF_019279795.1 Protopterus annectens | reverse complement strand
GCAATAGCTGGTGGTGGAAGTACTGCTGTCATGATAGACACATGGATGTCAGAGCACACCACAGACAAGGTAGTCATGTTAATGTCTAATGCAGCATGCACAAATGTCATAGGTGTATAATAGGCTTACCAGCAATCTCTCACCATATATGCCCCCCTAATGTTAGTCTGTGTTCATATATGACACCTGGCTGTGTTGCAGTAAGGCAGAACAGTTCAGCTGTGAATAAAAGGCAGTTACAGAATGTGGACCAGATGTCTGTATGCACCGGCACCCCACATATAGATAAATATCTGTGTGATATATAATTAGACAGGTATGTCTACAGATATACAGACAGTCATATAGATGTAGGTATATAAACACCAACAAGATATATCTACACATATACATATATATATATATATATATATATATATATATATATATATATAGATAGATAGATATAGTGGCACTGACAATGGCATGCAGGTGAAATAGTCTGTAACAGGCCAGCAGAAATAGTGTCCCCACAGGGAGCATGCCTACAAACACATAGCACAAAGCATGGCACAAAGCTTGGTACAATACAACATATGTCCCAATGGTAGGTAAGCAGCCAACATACCAATTGCATTCTGTGAACGGTTTGTTGTAGCTGATATGGTGGGAGGAGACAAAGATATGTATTAAGAACTATGGTAACCCTGCTGTATGAGTTACACTGACCTGTTTCCATCTTTATGTCTTCCAGGCAGGATGCCCCACACCATTTGTCAGCCCACAGTGCTGCTGAAACAGAGGTCTTCATTTCACATTTGGTACAGCACTATGAACAGCTGTTCGGGCAGACAGCAGGAGAGGACTGCCTTGTGGAATGAACTAGTCCACAGGGTCAGTGATGTCGGACTGCATAACCGCAGCTATGAGCAGGTCCAGCATCATTGCAACAACCTGATTCACCATGTCCGTCGGCATGCAGTTGCTGTATGGGGAGTCTACCTCACAACAGGGGGGGCAAGCCATCCATCCACCCCTCACCCATGTGGAGGAGCTATTAGGAGCCTTGTGGCACCTGTCCACCTGCAGCACCAACAACTGGCAGGGTGCATTGTGGAGGTGGGTGCCACTGACACACTGGCTGAGGAGCGTGCAAGTAAGGCCCCAGGGCACATCAGTACACCACTTGTGTGTATGCATCTGCATCTGTACAGGTACATCATGCAAATCTGAGATGTCATATACATAGTCTGTTGCTGTGTAGTAGTAATAAACAGATGTGCATAAGCTGTAGTATTGTGGACCCCTACTGTAGATGCAAAGTAATTCTGCACTCAACCTTTATGAATGCCACAGGTGTGGCCACTGACAACAACTTTCTCACATTCTTATGTAGGCCCCTCCAGGACACTACCGCAGCAGCAGCCTGTAGCCGGTGAGTATGGTTCATGTTCATGCATGACAAGACACATTGCATGTAATGGCTATGGGATATTCCATGCACATATCTAACACACCTACCCATACTGCATGCTGTACACATTCAGGTTTTGTTGTTGTGAAATGCACTGCGTCACAGTAGTGACCATGCTGTCGTATTGGAAAGGTACAAGAGACACATGCAAGATTGCTAACATCCTGTCATTGTGCAATGTATCCACAGGGATGGGAGGTATGGCAGGGCACATGGCCTACAGTAGGGACATGTGTGAAACAATAACCTCATGGCTGTAACTGCCCACAGTCAGGTTATGTAACTGTGGCAGATGCAAACCTGAACCCACAATAATAGTGACAGCAGTGTGCGCATTCCAAGGGATATGCACAAGAGTAGACCTTGCAACCATGCAGAGTACTGGGACATGTGTAGGGCACCCCCCCACAGCCATGGTAAGGTCTGGTGGGTGTCAGTGTAATAGCCCTGTACTGGTCATACATGCGCTGTTGATGTTGTGATCTGTAAAGCAAACATCAGGCATTCACAAAGTATATCCGTTCACATATCATCCCAGATATGAGGTGCTGTAACACATAGGGGCTGTGAGCATTGGAGCTGACATAGACACAGAACTACATAAGCAGCAATGGTTTGTACACCTGTGTGGTATGGTGCACAGTACAAGGCAGGGTGCATAACAGGTCGACAGTAACACTTCGTACATGGGTGCAGTGTTAACAAGGTGAAGGGCCATCACCAACCAACACAGCCCATGCATCACACACATGTATACTGCTGCTAGCATGAAGTCACTATATTTGCACTGCATCCTGTTGAGCACCAGATGTAATGCATGCTGACAGAAGGGTAATGGGAGGACTGTGTATTCAAAAGGTGTGCAACCCCTCATGTAGGTGTGTGTGTGTGGGGGGAGGGTTGAATGTGTGTGTAAATGCAATCTGGTGGAGTGTGGTCGATGCATGTCTGATGTGTGTGTACATGTGTGTCTGTTTGTGCGGGTGTCCATGTATGCACAGGTGATAGTGAGATTGATCACATGGCAGTACTTCTTCTTGGGGTTATGCTGTAGATGTAGTGACACATGAGACACCAGGACAGCCTGTCTGATATGTGAACACAGGACAGCTGATAGCATAACAAGGTCTGTAGCACAGAACATGCATTGGGAGAGAAAGTACGTACCAGGTATGTCATGTAATGCCAGCAGCAGATTGATAACTGGTTACCCATGTATGCAGCAATACTAATGCAATGGGGGAATTACCAGACCAAATCAGTGAGTGTATCCAGGTATTACTGTTGTCTGCATGATGGGTTGATTGTGCAGCAGATGTGGCATGGCCTGATCAAGAATGTAGTATGAGGCTCCAGTGTTTGACATGCAGTGAATATAGCAGCCCCAACCATATTGGGGGCCATGTACACCATGACTGGCCATACACAGGGTATTACTAGATGACAGCAGTGAGGTCATGTCAACCTACTCTACCAAAGTCAGGGAGGTGATGGAGTAACAGGTCATGTGTTGTGATCACACATGTAGGCATGGAGAGGTATGATATGTTAATGGGTAGTATTAATGAGTGTATGTTAGCAAGCGCCATGCAGGATGGGGAACATCTGTAACTGAATGTGGGACTGTCTGTAAACTCAGGGCAAGGGAGGTAGTAAGGTGGACTGTCAGTTTTTGAGGGTATACATGTGTGTGTGTGTGTGTGTGTGTGTGTGTGTGTGTGTGTGTGTGTGTGTGTGTGTGTGTGTGTGTGTGTCTGCGTGTGCATGTGACTGTGTGTGTGAGACCGTGTGACTGTGTGTGTGACTGTGTGTGTGACTGTGTGACTATGTGTGTGTGACTGCGATTGTGAGTGTGTAACTATGACTGTGTGTGTGACTGTGACCATGTGTGTGACGGTGAGTGTGTGTGTGTAAATGTGCGTACTGTTATGCAATGCTGTACAGGTCTTAAAGTGTGTGTGTGTGTTTGTTTCCCCCACAGGTGGCGAGGAGGGTTAGGGTCCCTCCTGCATGCAAACTGAGGTAGGTGTCCGTACAGACACTGATGATGATGGTACTGTTGAGGCACAGGTGGGGTTGTCAGATGCCAACATTGCACCTACATGTGTCATTGCCCTCCTAGCCTCCCCTAGCCCACACACAGTTACAGTGCCTCTACAAACCCCATCACACGTGGCCATAGCAGTGGGGCAGTTGGTGGTTGGTGTCAGTGACCAGAAAAGTATGGTGTCCATGTCAACTGTGTCAGGTCACAGTTGGCATAGCTGGATGTCTGGCAGGTCACCACATTGGCAGATGTACCGTGGTGCTCATGGGAGGGCCACTGGTCATCATGCCCCTGGTAGAGGTGCCACAACTGGTACCAACAGGAGCATGTTTCAGGCCATAATGGAGACACAGGCATGTATGGATATGCACACCAGACAGGGCCTGAGGCTGCAGAGGGCTGCTTTCTCATCTGTAAGTGGCACCCTCCATGACATTGCTGCTGCCCTCCGTGAACATACCGAGGTCATGGATAGATAGTGGGGTGTGATGGTGGGCCTCCTCGACCATGGAATGTCCGTGCTTGAACGTGTGGTGGGAGTGGTGCAATGTCCGCTTGGATGTAGGTCAGAAGCACCAGCAGTTGGTGGTCAATGTGGATGTGCCAGGACACCAAGCTCCAACTGTAGTGGGAGTACCAGCCCCAGCACTCCACTGGGGGTGCTGTCCACACCACACCACAGCAGGCATTGTACACATGGCCCTGGCCAGTCCCAGGCGGGACATGGTTCCAGCGGACACCTGTCATCATCAGGGGAGAGTAGCACCTCAAGGTCTGTACCTGCACGTACCCATGGAACCCCTGGCAGGCACAGTCAGCATGTCTGTGGCCAGAGGCACTGAACTGCACACCCTGCCAGGTATGGTCTGCAGCTGTCCAACAACACCTGTATAGGGCAGCCACATGGCAGGACTGTGTGCATGCATACCCACACACTATGCAACCACACCTAGGGGACCACATACTGACACACACCACATCACCATGCCCCAGTCATTGAACCAAACCCCTTACCCACACTCATGGTAACACATGTATGGACTACCCTCGGCCTCTGGAAATCCAGCAACATACCCTGTGCATATGATGATATCTGTACCACATCCCTGTCATCCATAACATTGATGCAGGGACAGGCTAATATGGTTCTGATGTACACAGTGACTGTTATAGAGTGCTGTAATGTACTGCAGTGTAAGATATTGTCAGGGGTAATGTGTAATGCGTACATGTCAGGTAGTGCAGTCATGCAGCTATGATTCATTTCAGCTGTCAGTAACATCGATTATTATCTGCATAATGTTATCCATTTGTGTTTCAGGTATACATGTGTTAGCAGGAGGATGGTCTGCAGTCATATTTCACAAGAGTATGGCACTGTGGTGACACCATGGTGACTTCCCACATGTGGAGTTCTCAGTCCCACTGTTACCACTAGGGGGCTTGTGGGCTTCCGATATCCCAACACCCCTCCCCATCAAGGTGTTCACCCCCCACATGTGTCATATACCGCCCCTGTATGCAGCTTGTGTGTCATGTCTGTTAACCTACCCAACCTCCCTCCTCAAATATACCTACAACCCCTCCCCAACATCCCACTCCTACCTGAAAAGATAATGGAAGGGCAATATGTTCCCACGAAACAATTGTGCCCCATACATGGCTGCCCATTTTGCACACATGTCCACTGGACACATGTAATCCAGTCTAATTGGCATCACAATACATTTATGTTGTCCTCACCCCTCTCCCAGGGATTTGAGGGTCCACATCTACCTCCAAATTCAGTTTATATGCACAGCTGTTGCTGTAGCAGAAATGGACAGCTATGGACCTTTCCTACACCCTTCCAGCACATGTCTAGCTATTTCCTCTACTGTCTTACCATCTTTGTGCCCCTTTTTCACCACTTTCCTATCAACCCTTTTTTACTTTCCTTTTAAAGAAGTTAGCATGGTGGTAAGCGGGAGTGTTCTGGCCAGCAACAAAATAAACTGCCTCTGCAGGCTCATACCCAGGACCTTGCACACCATACACAAAGTGATTTACCACTAAACCATGGCAGATATACATAACCCTGATGTTTCCACAAGTATATCATCCAGCCCAGTCATTCAACAGTCTAGAGAATGTATTGCAACATAAAGATGTATTTGTGTGAGTAAATATATTAATGTCTAAACAGGTACAACATATTGATATATGTAGACATATGTGTGTGTGTGTGTGTGTGTGTGTGTGTGTGTGTGTGTGTGTGTGTGTGTGTGTATATATATATATATATATATATATATATATATACATATATAAATATATATGAACATATATACATGCAAATGCCTACATATATGGATATATATGTCTACATCTACATGTGTAAATATATACAGCAGGTCATTTATATGTCAGCAGATATATACATTTACATATATAGGTGTATACGGACAGACATCTGGTGATAACAATGGGGCTATAACAAAAACATATATGTCCTCATGCATCGTTAATGGTGTTGAGACCCCACACAATATACATCTGGTACGAATAGGTATACCCCCCCCCCAGCCAAGCACGTCCCCCCTGTGTTGCAGTAACAAGTGTTGCAAATCCCATAACCAGGACCACACATGACATGGCCATCCCTAGGATACATATACACAGACAGATATATGCAGATACAGGCATATATATATATATATATATATATATATATATATATATATATATATATATATATATATATGGGTCTACTTCTTTTGACCTAACTTTCATTTGCCTGACACTCATTTGCCTCACCCCATTTGACTGAAATTTCATTTGCCTGACACTTCATTTGCCCGACACTTCATTTCACTAACAAGTATTAATAGCAAGAAAATCGAATATGCCCCCTTCCCCACTGTAGTGTGACCCTGGAGTTAGAATATATAGTTAGGGGGGGTGTGGGGGGCACTTCATTTCATATTATATTGTTAACTTTTGTTGTAATATTGCTTAGTAAAAGAAAAGTAAGTGCTTTGCCCCCCGCACCCCCCCTAACTATATATTCTAACTCCAGGGTCGCACTACAGTGGGGAAGGGGGCATATTCGATTTTCTTGCTAATAATACTTGTTAGTGCAATGAAGTGCCGGGCAAATGAAGTGTCAGGCAAATTAAATTTCAGTCATTTGGTCTCAGGCAAATGGGTGTCAGGCAAATGGGAGTTAGGTCAAAAGAAGTAGACCCATATATATATATATATATATATATATATATATATATATATCTATATATATATATATATATATATATAGATATATATACATATATATGTAAGTACACATACACACACCACACAGATTTGTACAGTAAGATACATATGTTGTACGTGCACACAATATTGAGCAGCCAGTATTCCTACTGTCACCACCTTACCAACTGGAGACTGTATGAGCCACCCATACGAATGACATTCATAGCCTGCAACACATACCCAGAGATATCAAAGGGTATAACACCACACACAGATGCCCATAACTGAATGTGAAAGCTATATTTGTGTACTATGACAGTTGTATATGCCATGTCATATAGCTGTTTAGACACTGACATCCATATTAACAGTGGAATGCAACTGTGAAACAGTTATACTGAGACAGTAGTCTGGAAAGGTTGACACATGTTGCTGTCCAGGCCAAGGCCTTCTAATAGTACAATAGTAATGACAGACTGGCCCACAGCATACCAAACAATCAACAGTATGTAATGCAGATGTATAGGTCAGCAGCCTCTATCTACACTCTGTACACAATCTCTAGGGGTTACAGACCCCAGTTGACACAATGGGATGTATCTGTTACATTACAAGGCATAACTGACACCATCACAATCACACTGACAGGAGGCAGTAGGCCTGCATTTACTCACGGTGGACTGTATGTTAATGTACATCCAGCTACCTTAAGGCAGCTTATCCCAGATACCCACACATGTTGTAACAGCCTAGGTTAGTCATGGTGTATTCCCCCTACACTCGCTACTACTGGGCCATATACCACGGTTATGTACACTTCCTTCTGCAGTGCATTAGGGCACAAATGTATTGTGTAGGTGGACCCACACATATATGGCCCCAACCCCCCAGTATGTGTGGGGGACACAACAGCAGTGAATGGATGGCAGGAATGACAGCATGACATATACACAACCCACTACATAAACCCTGACAGCAAGTCACATGTGCAAAGACAGGTATGTAGGTGGAGGACAGAGTTTGGAACACAGGCACATATGTGTACAACTGTTGTCATACAGTAAGCAAGATATGTAAATGTGTACATATCTATATGGATATATGTATAACGATATATACATATATGTTTGCCATATGTCCTGCACTTGGAGTGGAGCCCTACATCAGCCCCAATAGTCCCAACCTCTCAGTGCAAGGGGATGTCATGTATGTATCGCAGGTATATTTGTAGACTATTGCTACTGTAATAGGGATCGTCTTCACAGACATTGTGTGTGTGGGAGGCCACATCTGCTGTGAACATGTGCATCACTGGCTACTGACAGACATCCTAAGGTCATCATAGTACAGTATCACTGCTAGCACAGTAACGCCCCTAAGGACTACAACTGCGATACGCCCAATATATGTGGACAGTCTGACACACGCTGGTCAGTCCAGGGGTATACACAGAACCCCTTCATGCAAGATATGTGGACCAGGCCTGCCAATGTGGATGTTAGCAGCCATGTAGATGGGTATAACACGTAAATACTTGTATACATTTGCCCCCATAGGTTATTCATTCATACATCCCTGTCTGTCTTGACACATAATAACCACTGGTACAGAGGTGCCATGACCACATACTACCCACTAGTTAGTGACATACATCTGAGTAGCAGCTCACTGGTTTGTCTGACATACATGACTGTCATGGTGGCCCGGCAGAAGTACATCTGGCAAGTATCTTGTCATGACATCTCACTGGATAAGTACAGTAATGTGCTAGGCATGTAACAAAGCACAGTGCAAGCTACAGGAAGACTGACTCAACACTGGGCTGCATCTCCCATGTGGGGCTACACATGTACCTGCATAGATAGCAGGCTCCACAGGCATGTCACATCACAGAGTAAAAGACACCTGTGTGAAAGTGCATAACCAAAACCAATGTGAACACAGCCACAGCCACATATGGTAAGCTAGCGTATTATTACAGTATATGGGCTATCTGACCTACACCATCTGCATATGAGCCACTCACACAACACCCCTACATATACTGGGTTGCTAGACAGTGTGGTCCAATGCCTGTCTGTGGTATGTAACATGTGTGTGTGTTCTGCACTACAAAAATGTAAGCTGTTAGGGTGACATACAGTGGAGCAGCATGCAACATCAGATAGAACAGGACCAGGAACAATGACATCTACAACAGTCTCTACACAGGCCAAGGTACATATTCACTATACACACACTGTCGACAATTACCAGACTTACACATACCTCAGTACTGTGCACACAACCACAGAATGCCCAGGCTATGTCCTCAATTATAATCCCTACTATACATAACATGTGTAGGAGTCTGATATCTCACTGGCTTGTTATCAGATATGCTGTCAATGACTATGGAGTACAGAACATATGCACCCCCTACTGCATGACATATGTACAAAGGTTGACAGAGTTGTGGCTGGAGGTGCAAACACAGGGCCAATATTGACATGTCACTGTAATACTCTCATACATATACTGTCATAACAGAGTTTGTTGCACCATATGTCCTATGAGGGATGTGACGTCGGTAACTCTCCCGGCTGTCTATCCTCACACTACCTTCTGCATTCCACAGATAGATGCACTGTAGCTGGCACATGAAACCAAAGGCACAACACTGCCCATTCTGTGGATGACCCTGCGGATGGGGATCCCTCATATACATGGAACCGACATGGCAGGTATTGCGACATGTACGACAGCCATATCCAGACAAACACTGTTAAACCAACATTACTCCACATGCAGTATAGCAGCACTTACAGTCTGTAGTCAGGTCAGACACATCCCCCTCCTGATTGTTGCCCTCTTTTCACAGTGTATGTTGTTAGATGTAAATCCCAAATCCATCTGAGATGCTATTTGCCAAACAACAGATCGAGTTCCTGCTCACAGTAACTGTAAAGGGCCAACACCACCATGTTGTTCATAGGTAATGGAGTGTGTTTCCATGCAATTGGCTATGGGACTGTTACCACAGCAGTTCCACATGCAATCAGCTAGGGGAGGGCTGCGATTTGTGCAGAGGCCAACAGCTGATCATGAGCTTCACTTAAATTACACATGCTACTGCCTAAGCATAGCAGGTGTGGGTCTCCAAATCCACTGGAGAGGGAGTGGGGGAAGCAGACAGAGGCAAATACATGTCACGGAGGGGTGGTAGAGTAAAACAGAAGCATGTTTGTGTCACACACCTACCAGCACAGGGTATCAAACCCCCTGACAACTATGTAATGCTATCACAGCTTGATGCAGTTATTGAATGCGCCACATGGGTTACTTGCTGTGGAACACTCAGAGCATATCTGTGATAACGAGTGACATCTGCAACAGGGATACGGTAGATATATGGTAGGTGATGTACACATGCTTGTCTGCATGAACAGCTGCCAGCATCAAGACAGGCACACTCACACACATTGACACACTTGGCAGGGCCAGGAGTGCAACTCATCACTAGTGGGATTGCCACAACATATTGATGTGCAGGAATCACATGCACCACGTGGGTCATACGGAGGTCGTATGGGCATAGAGTATAAGGAGGTGTCAGACATCAAGCAGCATGCTTCAGTATGCCCTGGGGGGTTGTAGTGAGTGTGGGTGTGATTAGATGCACCATACAACACACACACGGACACACATGGTGCCAGTCTTGACATGCATGGGTGCATGTCTGCATGGGTGTGTGGTGGTCAACTGTGCCAGTAAGCTGTACAAGGGTAGGAGATGGGTATACCTTGGCATAAGGCAACATGATGATGGTCTGCATTGTGCCTCAGGCCTGTAGTTTCTACATTTGCCCACACAGGTGGGTATTGCATCCCCATCCAGTCACCTGTGTGACTATTGTGTGTGGCCAATGCTGTGCATCACTTGCCATGTATATGTTCCTTGCTCCATGACATGGATGGTGTTTTGTATGTGCACACATCCAACATGGATATACAGTGGCATGTGGAACTGTACCTGGGGTGTTGGGCCCATGTTGTGAACACAGATTATCATCAGATATGCCAGTCTTGCTTACCTGTGGCAGGAGCTGGTAATGGGCAGCAGGTTTACCTGGCACCTACATTGATAGCATGCTAACAGCATTCCCTGATGTTAGTATCAACTGTCCATACAGGGCATGTTATCAGGCATGGTATGTCTGTTGGTAGTCACATGTGAAGGCACCACGGGTGGTGCAGGTGTCCATTTGGGAACATGGTGGATGTGCACTGTCTGCATGTACATGCATATTGGACAGATGGGCAGGGAGACTTGCCCTCTGTAGCCCACTGCTATCACTACAGAGTTACTATCAGTGGCAAATATGCAGTATACTACCCACGTATTGGCTGTTACCAAGGCATGTGTGTGTGCTCTTAGTTATAGTGAGGTTGGTAACTGTGATTGGCTGACCTTGATGTCACATGTCTGGGTATGGTTTGCACCCCAGCCTCTCAGCTAATTTACATCTGTTATCCCTGTATGGTTGATATGGTGATATATAGTAGGGCCACCATAAAAGAACTGAGCAAAACCCCCTCCACATTGGCCACAGGTGTCACACACTCACAGTCACCTCTACACAGGATATGAGCTAGACACACACACCTGTCATGTCTGGGAGTAGAACCCCAACCTAACTAGTTTATTACACTACAGCACTATACAGTCTTAGTATGCACCACAGACATTACTGGAGTACTTCTTTCCCAAAGGTGTATCTCACAATGTATGACATCAGCAGGGTTACCAAAGTTGGGCATTTCAACTGTACTGCGAGTAACTAGCCTAAAATGCATTGCTCCCTCCATACAAAACATCCACAACTGACATGTGTGGGTTATAGAATATCATACTACAGCATGGGGCTGTTATAGGATGCACCACAGCGATTATTGATGAGCTGTCCCCCCAAAGTTGTATTTCACAATGGATGACATCAGCAGGATTGCCACAGTAGGGCATTTGAAATATACTGCGAGTGAGTAGCCTATAATGCATTGCTCCATACACACACATTGAAACACACACAAAACATCCAGAACTGCCATGGGTGGGGATGGAACCCTACCACGGTTCTAAATCATGCTACAGCAGTATGCAATTACAGGGCAAGCTACAGTGATTACTGGGCTACACTCTTCCCAGAGGTGTATGTCTAGGTGAGTGACATCAGCAGCCTTGCCAAGGTTGAGTATATGAATTGTATGGAGTGTGAGTAGCCTAAAAAGGATTGCTCTCTACTCAGTCAGATGAACACAGATTCACACACAAACACACAGTTGCCAGGTCTGGGGTTAGAAGACCTATCTAATTACATTATCACATTACAGCAGCATGCAGTCACGGGGTGCACCATGGAGATTACTGGGCTAGGGCTTTCCCAGAGGTGTATTTCTAGGTGACTGACATCAGCAGCCCTGAGAAAGTTGAGTATATGAATTGTATGGAGTGTGAGTAGCCTAAAAAGCATTGCTCTACTCAGTCAGATACACCCAAACACAGAGTTGTCAGATCTGGGGTTATAACACCTACCTATATACGTTATAGCACTACAGCAGTATGCAGTTACAGAATGCGCTATGGAAATTAATGGGCTGTGATTTTCCCAGAGGTGTATTTCTAGGTGAGTGACATCAGCAGCCCTGCCAAAGTTGAGTATATGAATTGTACGGAGTGTGAGTAGCCTAAGAAACATTGCTCTCTACTCAGTTAGACATACACACAGTTGCCAGGTCTGAGCTTAGAACACCTATCTAACTATGTTATCACACTATAGCACTACGCAGTTACAGGACACGTTACAGAGATTCCTGGGCTATGACCTCCCCAGAGGTGTATTTCTAGGTGAATGACATCAGCAGCCCTGCCAAAGTTGAGTATATGAATTATACGGAGTGCGAGTAGCCTAAAAAGCATTGCTCTCTACTCAGTCAGACACACGCACACAGATTCACACACAAACACAATTGCCAGGTGTGGGGTTAGAACACCTACCTTACTACTTTATCACACTACAGCAGTATGCAGTTACAGGACACACTACAGAGATTACTGGGGTATGATTTTCCCAGAGGTGTATTCCTAGGTGAGTGACAACAGCGGCCTTGCCAAAGTTCAATATATGAATTGCATGGAGCGTGAGTATCCTAAAAAGCATCGCTCTCTACACAGTCAGACACACACTCGCACAGTTGTCAAAACCACTACCTAACTGGTTTATTACTACATCAGTGTGCTGTTATGGGATGCGCCATGGAGACTCCTGAGCTACAACTCTCACAAAGGTGTATTTCACATTGGGTGACCTCAGCAGGCTTGTCATAATACTACTATTGGATGGGCAGTGTGTGCATGGGCCATAACCCATTCATGTAGGGGTTGACATGCCACATATGGGCTCACATGAGGTCATATGTCACAGGTATGTGTATACAGCTACTAGATGTCTACTTCTTTGTACAGTCATGTTGCACAGCTGACACGAGCAGCACATAGTCTGTCATGCTGACAGATGCTGATGGCTAGTATCTGCAGTGAGTGACATCTGCACCTCATGCGTTTGTGGACCTTTGGCTGTGTGCTGGGTGTGACAGTCCTGGATGGGTCCTTGTCACAGTGACCCTCTTCCACACATCTATGTCCGTCTACCTTTGGCTTATTATAGTGTGTTGTCCTTACATATATGTCTGTATTCCTATCCACTGTGTGTGCAAGGCAGGAATGGTGCATACTGACATGTGTCTGCACTAAGAACTGCGACTGCCAGATATGTCTGGTCCACTGGTGTTTGCAGACATGGCCTTAATCTGTTTAAGTGTGTGAGCATGCCCATTATGACCTTTCAGTATGTTGTTGACTGACATTGCCTTCATTCCTCTAAGTGTGTGAGCATGCCCAGTATGGCCGTCTGTATTGCATGTGTGGATCATGTCCAGGTTGTTTGTACTGTTGTGCTGACCTTTGTGTTGTACACCGACAGGTAGCATGGTGTGTCTGCAGGGTATCCATCAGTCATTTGGCATGCACTATTGCTACATTTCTGCATAGCGGGGGCAGGGTCACCTGACTGTTTCTACATTTCTACACAGGAATGAGGGGGCACACCTGACTATTACTATAAGTGTACGTAGGATGGGGGGGCACACCTGACACTTCTACACATTTGCTAGGACTGTACTGGCATGTTGGGTACTCCATTTCATTCTGTAGTCTTACCTATCGTGCTGGCTAGAGGCATACCAGTGTACTACAGATCCTAGCTTTCACTGCCTACATATTCGTTTCTGACTTCCTAGCCTTCACATCTTACATCCAACTGCCTGACCTGCTGTAGTCTGTCTGTGTAGGCCTGGGGTGGTTACACATAGGGCTCATTCAGAGGCCATAGTGCAGCATTTGTTTGTGTTTGTCTACACCAATCCTGCTGGCTGTAACAGTTGTTGGGTATGTGTCCCCCCAAATGGCATGTGTGAGTCACTTACCTTGCGGGTGTCCCAGTATTGAGGGTGGTGCTGCAGGGCTGCCTATGTCGGATGCACAGAGTACACTCCCTATACATGGTTGAGCACAGGTAGTGTCATGTTTGGCATCCCTTTTACTGTATGTGCGAGTCGGAGAGAGGTGACATTCCCTGGGTCCCTACTGTGTCAGTGCATGTGCTATGCATTGCCTCTTTGCCAAGGCCAGGGCATACTGGGCATGTCTCCTTCTCCCTATTGGGGCAGATTCAGGTTGTTCCTCCTCCGAGTCACTCTGTGCCTGTGCAGGCCTTGGCAATGGTGGGGGGCTGTGTGGCCCTGTCCCATGCTGTTCCTGCTGCAGCTGTTTCCACAGGATCATATTGTGTAGCATGGCACATACAATGACAATTTGGGTACATGTAGTTGGTGAGTACTGCAAAGCTCCACCAGATGTGTCCAGACACTGGAACCATGACTTGAGCATCCCAAACACACGCTCTATTATGATTCGTGTTTGTGCGTGTGCCTCATTATGGAGTTCTTGTTTGGGTGTGTGTGCATTTCTGATGGGTGTCATCAGCCATGGCTCCAGTGTGTATCCAGCATCTTCCACTAGGTGACCATGTGGGATGCCCCCATTGGCAAATCTGTGGTACAGCTGCATCAGATGCCAGATGTGGGAATTGTGGTAGCTTCCAGGGCAGCCAGTACACACATTCATTATTATGCCTTGGGCATTGCACATGACCTGGCAGTTGATGGAGGGGAAGCCCTTGTGGTTGATGTAGACCCTACCCTGCTCACCGGGTGGTGCTTTGATGCATATGTGCGTGCAGTCTATTGCACCCACTACCGCAGGATATTCTGCTATTTGATGGAAGAGACGCATATTGCTGGTCAACCCCTCATGGGTGATGGGGAGGTATACGTGCTCACCGACATGTGCTGACATGGCATCCAGGAACTGGTGGAGTACCCTGGATGCTGATGCCTGTGATATCCCCATCATATCCCCAGTTGACCTTTGGAAGGTACCTTTAGCTAGTATTTGTAGGCCAACACATACCTTGGTATCCACTGGGATGGGTTCCCCTCTGTTAGTTCTCTGTGCAAGGCGTGGCCAGCATAGCTCAACAATCTGTTGTAGGAGGTCCCTGTCCACCCTATAGCACTCCACTATCTCCAGCTCATGTAGCCCTTGGTAGGTTATCCTGGGTCTGTACACTCTTCTCCGTCTCCTCAATGTGGGTTGCTCAGCAGTATTCACATCCTCATCACCCACAGCCTCTTGCACATGCTGGTTTATTTTAGCAAATGCAGCCCCTAACATTATTTCTCTTGCTTTCATTTTCTAAAATTTCCCCGTTTGTATACACCAGTGGTGCAGAGTTTTTGGAAATAACAAGGGGGGAAGGTGTTTCCATTGTTTATAGTGGTGTGCTGGGCTGGGCAGGTCTGCTGCCTGTGTGACTGACTGCTTCTGATACATTTCACCTGTCAGCTAAGCTAGTTCTCCTTGGTTACCTTCCTACTGCTGTTTTCCCCTCACATTGCCTTCCTGTTTATTCCAAGGGGTGTGCCGCACAAATGGAGTGCTCAAATGTGCACAGGGCTGCTATTTCCTGGTTTAACTTTTTTTTCCTTCCTGTTAAACCAGGTGCGTGGAGCGCACATCCGCTTACACTTTGTAAAGAGTGCTAGGCAGGTTTAGACACACCCCTAGCTTAGCTGTGCTCAGCTAGGAGCAATCCAGAGCCACTGGACTCCATTCCGCTTGCAATATGTCCAACATCCCCCCCATGATGTCACCTATATCCTAGTCTTGCACCCTGCTATTCATACTTTTACACTGATGGGACCTGTCTCACATGCTAGGGAAATCTGAGATTCACTATCATTCCCCTCATTTGGATAGGATTGCCTGCTAATGCATGGTTACATGTCCCACACTAAGCCTCCCCCCTTGGCAACCATTACTCACTAGCCAGGTTGTCTTCTGCCTGCCATTGACTTGCATGGCAGAATACTTATTTTAGTTAGAATGCCCATTTTATGTTTATTTTCTTATTTTCCCCCGATCCCATTTGCGCACCGCTGCCCTATGCTTAAACAGTCAAGACTGGCGAAAAAAATAAAGTAGGTTGTTTTTTTCATTTTTTTTATTGTTTGCGATTCCATTGGCCTTCTACTTGGCCATTGGTATGCTTACTCAGTGATATGCAGACTTTATTTGGAGCTGTCATAGCTCCATTTTTGATTTTGCAGAAACGTACTCGGTTACTAGCTGAGCACATTTCTGCAGATTACACTAGTCTTGCACTGACTATTGCAAGTTTCCTGAATTGCAAATTCACCTCATTTGCATGGATTTCTCCTGCAAATGAGGTGATTTGTATACCAGGGCTTAGACCATGCAGGATTAGTGCTGGAGCTCTCATGTATGCCCCTGCCGGCTATTCCTGGATCACACGGCAGACATATTGCCTGCGTGGGCTCCTGCACTCATCTTGCACTCCGTGCAGGCTTTTGAGAATACGGGGGTTAATGTTACTCTTTTTCTGAAAATTATAATACATAGAATGTGTTAATTATTCAGTAGTATGTATATATATATATATATATATATATATATATATATATATATATATATATATATATATAAGTGTGTGTGTGTGTGTGTGTATATATATATATATATATATATATATATATATATATATATATATATATGAATGTGTATGTGTGTGTGTGTGTGTGTGTGTGTGTGTGTGTGTGTGTGTGTGTATGAATATAGTCAGTAGAAACTTAGATATATATATATGGATACATGTCAGTATATCTATATCTATATCTATTCAGTGGAAACCTAGATATATATGGATGTATGTCAGTAAATTTCAAATTTAAAACAACAGCTGCCTTTAAAAAACTAAACAACAAAAAGTGTTGTTTTTGCAGGGAGAGGGGCAAGTCTCCTTGCACACCCCACACTCCCTGCTAATTATATATACCAACTCTGAGATTGCATTACAGTGGGGAAAGGGCAAAATCCCAGATCCGTATTATAATGTGATGTCAGAAAAAAAGCCAGTACTTTTGAACAGCTGATTTTCACTCAGCTTTTCCAGTGTTTTTTTTTCCCCCTTTGACAAGTTTTCTTTTGGCAACTTGAATGCAGCCCATATGCATATATATCCATAGCTGTATCTATATAGCTATCTCTATCTATATCTATAGCTATATCTATATCTATAGCCACTGTATATGGACAGCTAGATTTAAATGTCTTGCACAGATTCATTCAATGTTCTAAACAATTTTCATTATCTTCAATCATATTTTTATAGTACATTTAAGAGATAATATTGTTATTAAAGTGACAATACCTGAACCATTATCACTAACAATTTCTTCTGAAAATACTTTGCTTACATTCATAGTATTTAATACTTATAGTCGTTTGGGGCATTAATGATTCCCTTTTGATTACTTTAAATGTACAGGAAATTCAAGCAGAATCTATGACAGAATTTCTTTTAACATAGATTTTAATGATACAGGTGGCCTTTCTCAATGACGCTCGGGTCCTGTTTGTGCTGCAGTTTAGACCATGTGCTACTCTATGCAGCCACTACCTATATCGTCAGTCTTGTAATCAATATCAGCCCACCATAGAAATGATGGGCAAGGGACTCCATTTTCACAATCTCAGGCCACCGACATGTATAGCAGCCAGCACTGTGGAATGTAGCTGGGTTAGAATTCAATCATCATTACTGAGCTGCTTAGCAAGACTGCTTGACATAGCAATAGCTGCTCAGAATAGCATGGCTCATAAACAATATTTGCACATCAGTGAGAGCAAACCCATGAAATGTGAACATAAAATAGTAAATTCAGTTAAAGAACTAGATTCATAAAATGTGAAAGGAAATAAAAGGCAAATGTGCTGCCTACTGCAGGAGTGGACCATGAATCCAACCACTGTGGCCCATCTACGCTTACTCCCACCTCACAACACAGTGACCATGCCAGTGTTTATGCCATGTGAGTTAATAGACCACTAGATCCCCATATTTATATATAAATTAACTTGCCTCTGAAATAATGGTCAAGACAATGACTGCAGTGAAACATGTGGAACAGTGTATGTGGCCATTACTTGCTTCATATATGCATCTTACATAGGATTCTACTTCCTTTCCATTTAAATTAAATATTTCTTTTTTTTTTTGCATGTAATGAAAGCAGTAGTCACCTCAATGCTATGTCTTTTAACAACAAATAAAACCCATAAAGCTCATGTGGCTATTTTCTGAGGTAACACAAGGGCTACTTTTTGCCATTCCAGGATTGTCTATAGCCCACATAATGTTATTCATGTATATGACACAATGTGAACTATAGAAAATAACTTCCTGGAATAAACCATAGCTGTACTTGGACAGATGTTGTTGGGGGGTGGTAGCCTGGGAAAGCTACTGCATGATGCATGTGTTCAGGGCCGCAGTACAGCAGGGATATAGGGCATATACATATATAGTTTGTATGCAAAAACCCATACCAATGTGTTTCTACTGTTAATATGTAGACATTTTACAGTCTGATGTTCTGCTGTACACAGAGGGATAGTAATCTGATGTGCATTATGGAGTGCAATATTCTTCCTATGTGCAATGAAGCAGTAACGTTTTGATGAATTACACTGCATTACTGTCTGTGATCAAATGATATGTGGTATCTGATATAAAGCAGAACAAGCTGTTTCATCTTACCTTTGATAATGGCATATCTACAGCCTCCAGAAAAATCTCACTACAAAGCAATTTGTCCAAGAAATAGACCTTGTGGGTCCAGAAATGAACTTTGTTTCTACCTGACAGTGAAACATGTTATACTGTGCTACAGTTGTGTATTTCGTAGGAAAGAAGCACTGAAGACTTAAAATACAACCAAGCTCCTAGAAATTGCAGGGACAATATAGAAATATCAGAGTTATTGTGAAACTAGAAATTTTGATAAGTCAGAAATGGTGCAGTGTGTTACATGTATACATGTATGTCATAGGGATAGAAACCTCTAAGAGTTACTGTGAAATGAGAACCATATCTATCATATATCCACCATTTTTCTTTACAAGGGTAAAGGCACAGTATAAATATTGACATTGTGCTATGGCATTAAAGAATTGAGCCAGAAACTATTCATTTCTTGAGTCACTTGAGTCATTATTAAGAAAGAGAATCTTGTGTAGTATTCATAATGCTTAGCAGTTGTTGCAAGAAACAAATGTAACACTAAAGTGACTGATGTCTTTAAAACAAGTTAAATTACTTCATCGCAGTTTGAAAAGCCCCGGTGGTACAGTGGAAACATTGTTACCTCACAGCAAGAGGTTCTCCTGTTCGATTGTTGGCTGGAGTGCCTTCTGTGTGGAGTCTTTATGTCCTCCTTGCAGTCGAGTGGCCTCCGAAAGACATGTGTGATTGGGTGTGCCTTCATTGAAGGTTGGGCATTGGGGTGGCAACTCAGCACCATAAAATCTACTGCCAGTCATTAGCAGACCAGAGTTCAGCTGTGGCGACCCCTAACCGGGAAAAGCCGAAAGAAGAACAAACAGAGCAATGTGCACATGAGAAAACAAAGAAGGCAAAAGGCTAGTTATATTTAAATGGAACCATAACAGTCATGACAGACTTGATAAGCATGAAAAATATGCTATTGATATGTTGTCCATGTGTGAAAATGGTCAAAAGAATCAACATTC
>NC_056743.1:1640185174-1640272674 GCF_019279795.1 Protopterus annectens | reverse complement strand
CTTCTGTTGATCATTGTATAGTGAATGTATGTTGACCAGTGCATGCACGTCACTCCTAGGTTGCACGATCTGTCAGTATGAAAATACTATTCTGAGGCACTCTGTGACATCATACCATGTCCTGGTATTGGGATTTGTTCAGTAAAACTTGTTTTACCACACAAAGTGACTGCACAGCAAGGTGTGTTCAGATATAAATGAAAGGTTCATATGTTCATAGGTTCATAGGTATGTATTAGGCATCCTAACTCTCTGACAAGCTCTGTAAGCACCTATAAACTGCTGCAGATCATTAAGCAAGTAAGTTTTACTACTTCAGTAAATCCTTCTGTGGGAAGGATGGAAACTGCATCAATACACACACTCGCAGGGGGGGGGGTTCTGAACAAATCAGTGTAGTGGGGAGGGGTCACAGGGGTCTTAAAGTAGTCAGTCTTTTGGTAGTTGAACAAGGGACCAGAATTAGTCTATACAGGATGTGCTAGGAAGGTGCAACACAAAGCTATAGATAAGACTGGATTTGCTATTCGTGTTCCAGCACCTTTGCCCAACGGTTCTTGGTATTCATAAATTCCAATGCCCTGGATCAACTAAACCATAGTCCCACCAGGGGCTCCAGTATCCTAGACCTGGTCATTACCAACATGGGAAATCAATGCTCCATACCTATGGTCACACCCTCATTGGTCAGGTCAGACCATAAGCTAATCAACCTTAACACCAACATCCCACCCCCACCCCCTAGTAAGGAAACCTCCATAAAAAATCTTCTCCAAAGCCAACTTCATGCTACTCAAGTCAGAAGTTACAAACTTCATGACATCCATGCATATGGGAACTGAAAGTTCGACTTCTGAGTCCTACACTAAGGCACTGTATGAGTACATCCACTCATGCATGAATAGTGCCATCCCAAATAGAACCAAGATGCTCTCCTCCAAAAAAAGGAAGCCAATCTGGTGGCCCCCTGCCATAAAAAAAAACTTTACAACAAAAGGAAGAAACTGTTGCAGAAAAGAGGAAAATCCCAGGATGCAAAAAACTCCATTACCAGTCTCAGTAAGAAGCTGAGATCCCTCATAAAATCCTCCAAAGCTACTTATAAAATTGCCAAAAATTCCAAAGACAACCACAAGGCATTCTATAACTATGTCAATAATCTAAATGGCAATGCTCAGATCTGCTCTGAGCTACAACAGAATGGCATTAAATATACTGATCCCAAGGATATTGCCAATATCCTGGCAGATCGATTCAGTGCTAAATTCACCTCCTCTCACCCCCTAAATGGCCAATCTCAATACCGAAAGATTGGAAAATTCAAGGTAATAACGGCCACACAGGTAAAAAATGCACTCTCCAAAGCTAAGAATACAGCATCCATGAGACCAGATGACCTCCCGGGCTGTGTACTACATGAACTACAAAATGAACTGGCACCTCACCTAAGTGTCATGTTTAATCATACCCTCACCTCAGGCTTCATGCCCATTGAGTGGCACACAGCTACAGTTATCTCACTCCACAAGGGGGGGATCCACCTTGGATCCCGGGAACTACTGCCCCATCAGTCTGCTGAGCCTGATCTGCAAGGCCATGGAACGTATTATCATGGAACTTATAACCAAATACATTGGCAACCTTCAAATACTGGACCCCATCCAGTTTGGGATCATGAAGGGCCGATCTTGTCTGCTGAACCTGATTGACTTCTTTGAATCAGTCTCCAGAGCTGTGGATGAGGGTAAGGCAGTTCACACAGCCTATCTGGACCTCGCCAAGGCCTTTGACACCATCCCCCACTCTAGAATCATAGATAAACTTACTAAGCTGGGCATTAATCCTTACATCACTCGATGGGTTGCCAACTGGCTTACTGACAGAACTCACACTGTAAAAGTAGCTGACTCCAAATCCAGCTCCAGACAAGTGACAAGTGGAGTACCTCAGTGTTCAGTCCTGGGACCTTGTTTGGCATCTACTTCTCTGAAGTACAGGCAAACACTAAGGGACTCTGGCTAACAAAGTTTGCAGATGATTGCAAACTGGGAGCCATTATTGAATCCCCAAATGATGTGGATACTCTACAAAAGGGCCTTACAGAAACAGATGTTTGGTGCCAGAGCCATAGGCTCAAGCTCAATGCCAATAAATGTATAGTTATCCCCTTTGGGAAAAAACATGTACCCATGAATTACCACAAAGGTGGCAGTATCTAAACACTAAACACTGAAAGTGTGATAAGAGACTTAGGGACACAGGTGGACAGTGGTCTTACCTTTAATAACCACATCACCACAACAGTCAGGAAATCCTTCTATGCGGCACACCTCATCACTAAGGGCTTTTCATCCAAAAAAAAGGAGGTCATTGTCCCACTGTACTCATCCCTCATTAGACCCATTGTAGAATACAATGCCCTATTTGATATGTACCTCTCAAGACATCTGCAACAACTGGAAAGGCCACAGAAATACCTCAATAAAAGAATCACAGGCCTAAAGCAGATGCTCTATGCTGACCACCTTAAAAAACTCCAGCTATACTCTGTCACATATCATCTACTCCGAGGCGATCTCTGCTTAACATACAAGGCCATGTCAAACCCAGAGCTGTTGGACATTCTACACTTAAAGAAATCCCAATCTCTCATAGCCACACACTCCAGGGATCTAAACCTTGTCATCACAATAAACAAAACATGTTGGAGGGATAGGTTCCTGACCCAGAGACTCCCCAGACTCCCCAGACAGAATAGACTGTCCATACATTTCAAGCAGAGCGCCTCTTTGGCCCTCTTCAAAAGGAACCTTGATGATTGGATGGGATAAAGGAAATTCACCCCGGGGATCACGTCAGTTGCCCTGCTAGACAGGGGTCCAGGGGAAGTAAATAGTGTGGGAAGAAATAGAGAGGGAATTGTTATGGCTAGGCTTGTATAGGCCCTAGGGCCGATAGCCTAGCAACAACCTATGAACCTATGAAAAACTTCTAAAATTCTCATGTTTTCTGAAACATCTTCTCAGAAAAATAAAATGCAAATTAATTCATGAAGAACACAGGAAGGCCATCATTCACACAATCACATTGCTACTGTTTACATCTGCTATGTTCAACACCATTCAGACAGAGAATGAGTCACTGAACTACAGTCCACAACCTCAATCAACACAGGAAATTTGCTTTTAATATGAACACTTAGCATTTGACTTACTGACTCTGGATGTGTTCTTTCATTCCCCATCACACTGTAGTATTTGTGCTAGTACTGTTGATGTGTTCTTTCATTCCTCGTCACACTGTAGTATTTGTGCTAGTATGGTTGAAGTGTTCTTTCATTCCTCATCACACTGTAGTCTTTGTGCTAGTACTGTCAATGTGTTCTTTCATTCCCCGTCACACTGTAGTATTTGTGCTAGAACTGTCAATGTGTTCTTTCATTCCTCGTCACACTGTAGTATCTGTGCTAGTACTACCATAGATTTCTGCAACAGTTTAGAGAAGAAATTATTTACTAAAATGCTTGGGCAGTTTTACTTTCTTTTTTTCACAGTGCATAATGATTCACTCATACTGTCATGTGGAAATCACTATAGGAAGGCAAACCAAGGTGACATTTCTATGATTCACAGGAATAAAGCCCAGATTGTGTCCCACTTGACCCAGGTTTGACTAGCAGGCCAAGGCAGCAGAGGAGATGGCCTGGGAGGAATGGTAGCGAATGGTTTATGGTGGCCACCTCATCTGGGTATGTAAAGTGTTCAGGACTGGGCACAGGAATTGCATTTGAAGAAGGTACATGGGAATTAGGTGGAATGAGCCCAGCTAAGGGGTGCTACAAGTGTAGCCAAGTATCACATGAATGCCAAAGTGGGCACTCACAGTGGATCTCAGCATAACATGGCACTGCATTGCACTGTCAAACCTACAAGGTGGTCAGTGCAACCAATGTGAGATAGCAATCCAGTCAAGGATAATGACCTACAGTTAGAAAAGTCTTGTCTCCATTGCAAGCCTTGATATAATGACTGAGAAAGCAATCCCATATGATATTTTTGCCAGAAAGAATAGAGGGGAAAAGTGGTAACACTAACAGCATTTGCTCACATGTGAACAAAAGTATTACAAAATCGCATTTTGAACAGATGGAAACAGATTTTATTTGATTTGTTTTAATAGCTTCTGTAAATGTATCCAATATGTCAAAGTAAGCATGCACAGACTTGGAAGCTCTAGGCTTGCTGCATTGCTTAATATATTTCTAAATGTATGAAGAAAAGCCAGTTGTTGATATAAAGCAGACTTGATACAAAAGCAAATAGGAACGATGTCTTCTTGATGTGCCTGCACCTACAATGCATCAGAATCTTGCAATATAATTTCTAGGCAGATGCGATATAATAAATTTATATTGCGGTTCATTAGGTTTGTAATTTAATTAGTTGGGTAAAGTCAGTTAGGCAGTCTGTAGCTGCAAAAGTGAAGGCCAAAATGCACTCAAGTAAAACTTTGGCAAACTTATGTATGACTCATGTTCAAACAGTTCTAATTGCAGACAGTTTTGTGTGATGAAAACTTGATTTATTAAATAGTACCCACAAGTGAAAATTATGTGATGATCAAGGAAATACCCTTCATGACATGATGAATAGCTTAATCAGGAAAAGGAATTATTTTCTGGAAGAGCAATTGCTGGGATTTCTAGGAAGAGAACTTTCGAAAGCTAATATAACAATCTCAGACACTCTATCACCTACTGATGATAAGCTTGTTCCCAGGATTTGTGATAGTGAAACATCCTCCCTATTAATATAATGGCAGATACGGCATCATTCTTTAAGATCTTCTGTGTATCCCTGCTGGCATACTGTCATTTTTTAGCTCAGATACCTTGCTCCTTTATAATTTTTCTAAGTTCTTCAAATGCATGCACATTATTTATACTTGTACTATTTCCCTAACTGTGGTTATTCAGTCTATTAACATAATTACATTTCAGCAAATCACCAATGAAAAGTGGACATTTTAATTAATTATTAAAAAATACAAATATAAATCTTCTGAGCAAACAGCACTATGCGATTAATGACGTTCCTCAGATAAGTAGTTCAGTCTTTGCAAACTGCTTTGTAAGTAGATAATGAGGCTGGAATTTTTAAACTGTGGTGCACATCAAACAGCAGACCTTTTCAAATAAAGTACTGTGTACCACCATACAAGGCACAATTAAAAGACTGGTTTAAGTGCAGTTGCATCTCTGAAATAACACACACACAGTTTTGAAGTAGGTGCAGTGAAACATGTATAGTCTAGATATCCATAAGTGCTTTTTGGCTTATTAGGCATTAGGATGTCTGATACTACAACGTTATATACTTATCATAGAAACCTTCTTATAGTCTAATGCTTTCTATCACTGCCATCATTACGATGCTACTTAATTGGTATTGTGAGGGAGGGATGTCATCACCCACCAATGACAAGGTAGCAATGCTTAAACTGTCACTATTGTGACCACCAGAAGGCAGGCATTGAACGTGTTTGAATCCCCCAACAGCTAACCAAGGGCAAAGTAACAACAAGAAAGTGCATGCAGGTCTATTTCAATAATTAATTAATAAAATGCAACATGGCCCCAAGAGCATAGTGGGAATATGCATTGATTTCCTAGGTATGGACTTCAGACTTGGCTTCACACAGGCCACTTACAGAACAGAGACTTTAGCCAAACACCCCAAAACCTTGTTTCGATGCTCTCTCTGTGAACTAATGTCTTCCTGTGCCCCTTTTTCCATAGTACCAGCCTTTCACAGAAAGTATTATTTTTACACACACACACACACACACACACACACACACACACACACACACACACACACACACACACACACACACACACACACACACACACCTCCCAAATGGATTGTGATTTATCATGTTTTGCCATAGTCCCATACAAAAATAGAGCAATATTTCAATTGTTCTGTAACAAAATCTGGACTTCATCACCATCTCTAGACATATGGACCATCATTGTGTTTACCCTACCAAAAGCCAAATGGCTATCAGTAGAAGGCAGATCACGCCTACCTAGGGAAGGCTAGCAGCATTCTCAAATTCCACACTGCTGTCTTCCTAACACAGTTGTACTGCTACCACTTTGGCAGGCCAGAGGCCTCCGTTTAAATGCTGCTGTTAGATGAAGCCACATACAAAATCATACACAGTAGTGTCTTTCACTAGTAATAGGCCTAAGCAATCTAATAGGAGACCTGCCATACAACCTATTAACTAACAGTGTAAATAATCAGTATCCCTTTCTTGCATAAATAGCAGTGCATAAATATACTTATACTAAATAATGAATGCCAACTATAAATTAACTTTACTTAGATAATAAAGACAACAGTGCAAATACAGAATAAAATATATGTTGCTTGTCATACACAGAGAAATACAATAAAAGGAAATAAAACAGACATGATACATACAAACAAACTTAAACTTCGGATTCCCAAGTTCCTTTTCTGTTTTATGCCACAGAAATACTATCCCTAACTATTGCAAGTTGTATAAATTAGTAACTAGTACTCCCAGGTTCTTCTACCACAAACAAGACAACAAAACCATCTCCTAGCATAGTATAGCATTCATAGTTATAAATAACTTTTCCATAGCCTCAGTACATCTACCTGCACAATGAATTCTTGACTATAATCAGGACTAGCTAGTATAGCCTCCTTGAACAACTGAAATACCTGCTCACAGGCTTGAGTTCAGACAATCATATCTGGTATTTTTTTCTATGTTCTTACAGGGGTGACAGCTATCATACTGTGCTAAAAAGCAAAATTTCTATAGTACCCTGCTCACAATAGGGATGCCTGTACCTGTATCTTAATAGTAGGGATGGGCTATGGCCAAATAACTTCAACCTTGGCAGGTTCTATCAAATCTTTTGATCACATGCACATCTCAGGAAAGTTTTAAACAGACTGCAAAGGGGTAATATGCTAAGACCTGACACTTATTACCCTTGACAGAAAACCTGACCTTTGCTGTCTGCTCAACACTTGTCTTGTAAGTTACACATATTTTGCCCAAGACTGGATGTAGATGGCTATATCATTCATATACACCAGGGGCATAATCTTCTACCTCTGCTAGGATGTGATCTACAAGTCTCTTGGAAGTTGCTTGGGCATTCTTCACAAAAAAGGGACAATATTTACAACTCGTACTACTCAAAAGGGGTAACAAATGCTGACCTATTCCCTGGCTATAAGTGTCAAGGTACCTGCCAGCAAACCTTGGTCAAGTCAATAGAAGTTATATACTTTGCCCCCTCCCCCCACACAGATGCTCTCAGATTTCATTTCTCCTGAGCATGGGTAAGCATCTGACTCTGTGTGACTGTTCAGTTTCCTGTAGTCCACTTAGAACCAGGTGCCACCATCTTTCTTCGACACCAGCAGCACTGGTGAGGCCCGAGGACTGTTGCAGTCCTGAATTATTTCCAATTCCAAGCCTTCCTGCAGTTCCTCTTTCACATTTTAACTCTTTCATGCAGTCTGTTTGATGGAGCACTGAAGTCCTGTCTACATGGTGCTACAACAGGTAGATTTGCCATGGCTTACCAATAAACATATCATCGGATTTCTGCAGTGTTTCTCAGTCCTCCTATATCTTGCTTGTGGTTAGTTGTTGGAGAAGACCACCTCATTCTGTAAAGTGTCAAGCTAAGCATCACAGAGTAGGTTTACCACCAGATACGCTTGCTGATCCTGCAATGCACTGCAGGTACAAAGTACCAGGGCCCCTCTGTTATGATAGAGCTAGTTTGTGCTTCTACCACCTGCCTGACAACTTTATCATGTAGTTGATATCACTTACCCATTTTCACAATAGTGAAAGGCCATCCTAGACTTCCTGCTGCTTGTTGTGCTTCACAGGAATAAGTGCCATCACCTGCTGCCCTGCAGAATGTTGTCAAGCTGTAGCTGTTCTGTCACACAAGTCACTTTGTTGCTGTTGTGCCTGTGTTAGCTGCTGATGGGTCATCCCCATGAGATTTCCAAGCCTAATGTGATTTAGGACAGAGTCCACAACAAAAAACATGTAGGAATCACACACACTGTACCAGTCATTGCACATTAAATCCATGGTTTCACTTACTTGTTACCATCCAGTAGCTCAAAGAGTGAAAAACTTGTGGATTTCTGGGGAACCTCCTTGTATGTAAAGAGAGAACGGGAAAGATGTAAAGAAAAGATGGGGCAGATACTTGATACTCTTTCTTCTCCTTGGTGATCCTATCCTATATAAAGGAAGTTTAGCACCATCTCTCAGTGGTGCCTTGAGTTTGGGCTGACTAGTATCACTTACTTCTCTTCTAGAAGTGTCATCTTCCAAATGAAGCCCAGTAGCTTTATCCAATTGTGTCTTGGATCCCAAGTAACTGCTACTGATCACCTCTTTCTCCAAGGTAGCCATATTATCAGCCCCAGATGGAGGTGTGGGGTTAGCTTGGATTTCGCACCATTGTCTTCCATTTGAGATTGTCTTCATGTCTGGCTACACGTGGCAGCAGGCATGCAAAGCATTGCATTCTCAAAGTCACTTCTTATTAGAGCATCAGCAGAAAATGTCCCCAAACTCAACCACAGTGTCAGCTCGTGATATTGGACTGCAGGACTGCAGCCCTCCCCAGCTGTGAACCACAATAGTAAAATCCTAAACTGCATGCATGCATGCTTAGAAAGTTGAATCCGGACTGCTGTCTTACCAGTCTGGATTCAGGAAGGAGGCAGCAGTCTGCAGATGCCCCTGAAGTCTATGCGGTTAGCACCACATAGACTGGAAGAGGATTGGACTGCAAGGTCACAGTTTTGGAATGATACTGCAAACAGGAACAAGAGCCGGGAAACCAGAAATGTGCATTCCTGCGTGAACTGCAGATGAGATGTAGCTGTGTGTGTTACTGCTATAAGATTATGGATTATTTCAGGTACAGTGTGTGTTACTGCTATTCACAGCTAAGATGTTGTTTTACTCACTGCTATAGGGTCATAGAGTGTGTGTTAATGCTACAGGATCATGGATTATTTTATTTCAAGTGAAGTACGGCGAGTGTGTTATTTCAGGTACATACTGCTGAGATGTTGTCTTACTCACTGCTATAGGGTGTGTGTGTGTGTGTGTGTGTGTGTGTGTGTGTGTGTGTGTGTGTGTGTGTGTGTGTGTGTGTGTGTGTGTGTGTGTGTGTGTGTGTGTGTGTGTGTGTGTGTGTGTGTGTGTGTGTGTGTGTGTGTGCATAGTGGTGCAGTGGTAGCATTGTTGCCTCACAGCTAGAGGTTCTCTGGTTTGATTCTTGGCTGGGGTGCCTTCTGTGTGCAGTCTGCATGCCCTACCTGGGTTTGCTCTGGTGTCCTCCCATGTTACAAATACTTGTGTTTGCAGTATTTCTTCCTGGGCCTCTGCTGAAATTTGGCTTTTGCTCCAAGTCAGACTTTCCTGGTTAATAAATTTTAAATAAAATTGATTGGCATTTGAATTTCAGACTTCATATTCTTCAGAAAGTACAAGGTAACACAAAGCCTTTTATTCTAGCAGTTTTCTAAGTTTATATGATGAATATTTGAAATGTGTCCCTATTTTTGGGACTGTATTTCCCCATTATTGTCTTTGTCCAGGTTTTTTTGTGCTAAGGTTGAGAGCTATGGTGAGAACTGAATTCACTGAATATGTTTGAGGGCTGTATTCCCCCATTACTGGCTTTGTCCAGGTGTTTTGTGCTAAGAGGTTGACAGCTACAGTGAGAAATGAAGTCACTAAATGGTAGCCATTTAAATTTCAGTCTTCCTCTTTTTCATGAAACAGCTGATTTGGCATAGTGGTATGTTGCTCTGACTGTTTTGCACAGGGTCCTGGGTTCAAGACTTGGCAATAAAATGTATGGTGGTAATAGACCATGTTATTCTAGCAACTTTCCAAGATTATACAAGTGATGTTTAAAATATGTCCATGGTTTTTGGGATTTTGTCCCCCCCCCCAATAAATGTTGGCTTTTTCCAGATTTCTTGTGCTGAAATGTTGAGAGATACAGCTGAGTGTCGAGTAGATTTTACAAGGAGCTGAGAGCTACAGGGGAAGAGAAGTATAGTACTGCTTATGCTGATTCTGCTTGCATTGTTAATGGCACAACAGGTAATGTAGTTGCTTTCGATGCAGAAGGCTATGGGTTCTCCTCATACAGGAGGTGTATGCTGTCATCCTGAGAATGTCCTCTTTGGCAAAGACACCTAGTAACTATGAACCTGTTATCAGTTTGCCATCCATTCCCCTATTACAATATTACTAGCTTATTTTTTTAATGTAACATAGGCAATTTATTTCTCAAGGGCAACAAGCACTTTATTTGTAGATGAAACAATGAAATATAAAGTTCTTTGCTAGCAGCAACCTCTTCATTAGTTACAGATCTCTTTTATGTGGAATTTTTAGATGACTTTTACTTCTGCAGAGATTGTGCATATTTACTGATACTGGTGGATTGTAGAAGTTTAAGTAGACTTGTATCATGGAAATGTTCTCATTTGGGCAGTTTTGTCATTATTGGTGAATGCATTTTATTTCACTGTTTACTGGAAAAATGTTCAAAACAATAAATTTAAAACACCCTCTAACTGTACTCTATTATACAAGGAATATTTTTTAATACAATCAGGAAGGTGTATCACACAACACATGTATGTTTTGTGTGCAATGGGCCTATCATTTGAAAACAGCCCAAAGCTAATCTTTATACTAGCCAAATGTATTTTCTTTGACTGTGGGTTTCAATGTTGCTTCAATGAATGTGAGTTTCAAGGGCAGATGAGTTTTAATGCTAAGTCTGTTTTCATTGTGAGACTGCATTGCTTTGTTTACCAGATGTCTTAATGTTTGTGCTCTAAAATGCAAAATAAAACTTTCAAATGAAATCCAAATCATCGTAGAAGTAAAGCAGTATGCACATTACAGTGTTTATGGTAAATGGGGCAAAATAGCCAAGTAATGGGACATTGGAATGGCTGCAGGGGGGAGGCTGCATTCGACCATGATTTTGTGAGGGGGAAGGGCGGCAAACTCAAAGACAGCACCGTCTGAACTATACCTCTCAACTCTCCAGATTTTCACAGAATGAATAGATTTTTGCTTCTTATTTTTGGTTTGTTCCTCATAAAATTTGTGGTTTTCTGGCAAATCATTTGGGAATTAAGACACTAAATAATGACAGACGTTGAGTTTCAGACTTCATAACCTTCAGAAAAAATGCATGCTAAAGCAAGACCTGTTATTCTATCAACTAAGTTTATACAAGAGCAATTTTTAGTACTGTTTATATGTTCCCCCAATAAATTTGGCCTTGTCCAGATTTCCTGCGTTAACAGGTTGAGAGGTATGTGCAAATAAATTGCTCTATAGAATTAGGCATATCCAAACCTCTCAACTGTCCCCAATTTTGGCTCAAAATGTTGCTCTCCCTCTAATCCTCTGCAAAATGGCAATTTTGGAAGAAAACGTGGAGGGCTTACAATTAATAAATAACTGTAATAATCAGAGTTATAAATTACTTTTATTTCAGAAATGCATGTAGATTTGTTTATTTTGTCAGCTGCTCAAGTTAACAGTACTAATATTAAAAAAATTGTCCCTTCTTTGACAGGTTCCCAGCTGTATTGTGTGGCTATTTTATATTTTTGCATCACATTTTTAGTCCATTTCTCATAAAATTGTAGTTTTCTGGCAAATAAGTGGCAAATCATTAAAGATTGAAGTTAGAAAATAATAAGAGACATTTGAGTTTCAGATTTCAAACCCTTCAGAAAAATCATACTAATGCAAGACCTACTATTCTATTATATTTCTACATTTATAAGAACAATATTTAAATATTGTCCTTATTTCTGGGCCTTTGTCCCGCTTCTATGTATGGCTTTGTCCAGATTTCTTGCTCTGAGCTTGAGAGGCATGACAAATGTATCAGGGCCATCACAGTCAGCCAGAGACATTTCAAATTGTGACTTACTTGTTGCACCCCACTTCCCCATGCAGTGACTCTGGATGTGTCCAAGCAAGGCAAGGAGCAGTTATGCAATGTAAGTGTGCAGAGTATCCCCTCATCCAAGGTAGACACAAGTACTGCAGTGGATTTTCATCTGTCCTTGATTTTGCAGAATGTTCTGGTTTTCTGTCATATTTTTATACTGTTGATTTATTCTTATTATTCAAAAAGTGCCTGTTGTTCTGTATTTAAGTCGCAATGCTTTAATGACTATCAGGAAAGCTTGTCTGAGATTGCAAGATGCAAGTAAGCTTTAATAAGCATACTTTTAAAAATTACCAACATTAAATGCCTTTTTGTTGTTGCCATGCAGAGAATACTTACATAACTAGATAATGTATAAGCCTTGGGTACTGAAATGCATATGACAGTATTTGTAATAAAGGACAGGATTACAGTATTTTAAGAAGCTCATTATCTTTGTTGGAGACTTGCAGTCATCTTTGTAGGCTTTACCCGTAAACCAAACAGAATGCCAATCTATCATGTGTGGTCCATAACCTGTGCAGTAATCCTTTAAGCAATTTATCTTGAGCTTGTTTCTTGTTTGCTGTTAATTTTTTACTTTGATCATGTTTTCCCCTTGAAACAAGTAGATAGTTGTTCAGGCAGCAGGTCTTTTCTGGATAAGAAACATTTTTACAAGTGGGGGTATCACAGAGATTGCTACTTTCAGTATGTTACTTGGTAGTTTAATAAAGCTGAATATAAATTATAATTAGAACTGCAGTGCAAGGAGAAGTTGTTTGAGTTGAGCGCTGCTTGTTTTTTTTATACTTGAGTTTGACTGGCATTCCAGTAATGTATTTAAAAAGTAATTTATTTTTTCATGCCTCACAACTTTTTTGTTTCCATCCAGATATTAAGTAAGCTGTCATGAAGCCAATGCATTGAAATATTTTTTTCTTCTACACTTCATTTTGTCTTGGTTGGACTCTCATAATGACGGTTTGGCACCCAGGGCAGTGTATTTAATTAAAGTTCCATTTTTTGTGGTTTTGAGCATAGCTCCTCCCCTTTCTAGTTGGCTGCACCCCTTCCCATTGGCCCCACCAATTCAGCTGTCTCCTGCATCCCCCCCATTGATTTGAAGTCACCAGCCGCCACTGCTCAACCACCTGCTTTATACCTTGACCAAAGGTACCTGAAAAGGTTTCCCACCTAAGACCCTAACTGAAGTGGACTGCCCAGGCAAGTAGTATTCCTGTCTATCTACTGCAGGTCTGATTATGGTTATATATAAGGCTTTGTCCCCTTTGGCAATAATCTTCCACTCTGCCAGGATTGGATACAGATTTTTGTGATAGTCAGGTACAGCTGTTTTCTCTGTTCAACCCACCACTGTGAAATTACTGGTCTGGCTTGATGCTTTCTGAAATCTTTGCTCTCCCCATGCCTTAGTGGAAAATGGCATGCCACAGTGGGGTATATCTGAAATATATAACCCCCAAACCTGAGTGTGCACTCAAACCTATGAACCTATGGTTTCCCTCTTGTCTTGTGTAACCTGCTAGAATGGCTTATGCTGCCCCATTTGGCTTTCAATATACCTATGTGCAGTTGTGGGTTCTTCCTTCTTATGCAGGGCAACTTACTAGTTTGGTAAACGTCCCCCTTTCTCCTCATCAACTCAGCAGTGTTACACTCCCATTCTGCCAAACCAATACTCATGTCCTCAAACATAGTGTTAAGGGCTTGTTCCCTGCCAAAAGATCTACAAAAGATTCAAATGCAGTGACTTTACACACATTCAGCCATATGTAAACAATGCAATGACCGTACACCCCTTCAGCCATATGTAAACAATGCAGTGACCTTACACCCATTCAGCCATATGTAAACAATGCAGTGATCTTACACCCATTCAGCTATATGTAAACAATGCAGTGACCTTACACCCCTTCAGTCATATGTAAACAATACAGTGACCTTACACTCATCCAGCCATATATAAACAATGCAGTGACCTTACAACCCTTCAGCCATATGTAAACAATGCAGTGACCTCACACCCCTTCAGCCATATGTAAACAATGCAGTGACCTTACACCCATTCAGCCATATGTAAACATAGGTGCTGATTTCTGCAATATACTTAGTCATGCTTCCATTTGCCTTTCTTCTGTATTACTGTTATAGAACTTTAGGGACAGTTTATAATAAGCAAACAAACATTATTCAGCTTTAGTACAATTTAATTAGTCAACATCAATACTTTTAGAAACTGCATGCATTGCTTTACCATTGAGCAAAGGAGTTAAGATTGTCATTACTACTCTTGATCAACTTGGTGCTGCTTACACACCCTCTCAAATATCCTTATGAAGCTATCTAAATAATTCTTCTCATTATATTGAGGAAATAAATACTAACCTGGGTTTCTTGGGTGCGATTTTTCTGTTCGACATGACTTGTATGTTATTGGCTTAGGATTATCATCTCCTTTTCATGCTGGCATTCCTTTCCTCTGCATCTCTCTCTCTCTCTCTCTCTCTCTCTCTGTTGCTTGTTCTTGCTCTGTCTGTACCTCAACAGTTGCATTCATTCAACTGCCTTGGGTATCATACACATCATTTCAAGTGTCAGCCTCTGTAATTCCAGTCAGGCTTTAATGGTATCTTGGAATGAAGTGGACTGCCCTTTGTCTTCCTCCTGCACCCTCTATCTATGCCGTACCACTAACATTTAGTATAGTTGTCAGAAGAGCTCAATTTCTGCCTATTCCTAAACTAACTTATTTATTTATTTATTTATTTATTTATTTTACATTTGTTGACCGGGAAAATCCGACTGGATACATGTCCATTTTCAGCGGAGGCCCGGGGAGAAAAGCTCCACATTTAACAGTTGGTACATTGTTACATAGATAAAACTGATAATAAATTAAACAACAATAATAGAATTATAAAAAAAGAGAAGCCAGTGATACAATCATTAATAGTTACATTCATAAGTACAAGATAAAACAAGGGTAATTGGACACAGAACAGATATGTGATTTGAAGAAAACACTTAGTCATGTATAAAAGATAATACCAGTCAAGGTGGTTCAGAGGGAAGAGAAATACAAGGGGAAAAAGAGGAAAAGAAAGAAGCTGACATGGTAAATTCCATGGGAATTCCTTTAAGAGTAGAGAGGTGAGAGATGTGAGTTAACTGAGGCAATTAGTCTAATTAGGCTAACTTGACTACAAATAAATAAATAAATAAAATAACTATTGCACACAACCAAACTTTCTTGTACATGTGAAAGATAGACATGCTTTTGGTAATACATCTGCTTTGTGCTGAATGACCGTATTTCTAGTATCCTCACCACTGGCCACCAAATATAAGGGACTGATGACACAAGTGCCACCAGTGTTATGGTGAGATGACACTATTGCCACAACTGTGACATCTTGATGGCAGGATGCAATCAACTGTGGCATGAAGATGGGTGGCATCAATGAGGACTGAATCCCACCATTGACAAGCAAAGATAAAATAATAGCAAGGAAGTATACCCACATCTATTTCAATAATTAAAAAATCAAATATAACCTGGTCCCAAGAATATAAAGGGAATATATAGTAATGTTCTGGGTACATGATTCCAATATTTACTTTTGGACCAGACAGCATATAATTGACTTACAGAGGTGTGTTTTTGGCAAAGCACCTCATGCTCATGTCTCCTTGCTTTGTTCATGATCCAGTGCTCTCTGCTGCCCCTTTATCCATGGCAACTGCTTTTCACAGAAATTATTATTTACGCACACACACACACACACACACACACACACACACACACACACACACACACACACACACACACACACACACACACACACACAAAAGCACATGGAAGGCTGGCAGAATTATTCAATTCTCCACAACTTTCTTTCCAGCATGGTAGTACTACCACCACCCAGGCAGGCTAGGGACCTCCAAGTTTTAAATTAAGCTGGTAATTACATTTTACACATTAGTTTATTTCAGTGGTAGTAGGCCTGAGCAGTCTAATGGGAGACTTGTGCCACACAACTTATTAACCAGCAGTTTAAATAATGACAACCCTGTCCTCAAATGAATAGCAGTGAGTAAATAAATTTGTAACGAATAATGAATGACAGCATTAAGACATTAAAGGTTAATAATTGAACTTTACTTAAATATTAAAGATAACAGTACAAATACAAAATAAAATATGCATAGGCTGGCACACAGAGATAAATAAAATAGAGGGTAAACAACTATTCAGGATGCATACATAAAAACTTAAACTATAGATATGCAAGTTCAATCACCATATCTTTTTACAAAATTGTTGTCCCTGACTATCATAAGTCAGATTATTTTATAACTAGTACTGCCAGATTGGTCTATCACAAACATTTTCCTGCATGGCATAGCATACACGGTTATTCAGGATGTTTTTCTGCTACCCCAGTGTTCATTGCATGACATTACCTTCCTGACACTGTAGAAAAACAAGTAGCAAAACCAGTTTTCACTAGCATAGCAACAGCAGAAATTGTGAAATATACACCCCATGTTGCTTCCTTCCCTAAAATCAACCCTGGTCTGGCTAAATGATATGTAAGCCATGAATACCCTAAACAATTACTTTGGTTACATATCAGAAGAAAGATAGCTCTTGTCTTTCGTCTTTTTCTTCCATTCAGAATAGAACACAGGAGGTCCAGAGATCCAACACATGTCAAAAGACATTCCCTGTTCTTTTACATTCAAGAAGGCAAAATCCACACATTCCTAAGCTATGAGAACACTGCTGATTGCAGATGAACAAAAGATAAGAGAAAAAATAGAAAAAGAACTCAACTTTTATACCATTTTTTTAGGCCTGGCATTACCACTAACATCGCAGGCATCCTTACATCAGACCTTTCCTCATGCCTATATTTTCCCTAACCACCCATTGCATTTATGATTTTTACTGATGCCTCATATACAGACTTGCAGATGGAATGCAACTTCCATATCTGTTGGCCACCATGGGGACATTCATTGATTGTACTTGCATTCAGATACCCCAGGCAAAAAAAAATTTGATTTCATCAATACAACAAGCAGTACACCATATAAGCAGCACAGGAGGGTTGCAGTGCATTCTTTTCATGTCAGTAGACAACTGCAACAGCAGTCATATGTCATGGATAATGATAATGTTGGGTAATGAAAATATTATGGGCTGTGTTGCAACTGGTAATGTTTTAAGCATCATAAGAATATATTCTATGATATAATGTATATTCAAGTGGTTTCTACAGGCACAGTGATATTCTCTGAATATATGCTGGATAGACACATGCAGATGATGGAACACAGAAGAGCGACCATGTGATCCCAGATGCTCAGATAAACCTCTGCTTCACAGTGCATAAGCAATGAACTCCCTAACATGTATACTTTTCTGTCCAATTTTTGTCCCTCATTAGCCTTGCTTAATGGTTGTCCTTCAAGAAATTGGCCTATTTATTGCATCAGGTGTGAGAGGCAGGCAGGGATCCCATAGAAAGGCAAGAGTGACAATCTATTTGTTCTTTACTGGGATGTATCATCAGCCCATTCATTTCCCCTGTAGTGACAGTTAGTTAGTAGGGAGCAGGCCAGCTTCTAGGTTTTGTTTGGCAGGCAATCAGTGTCCAGGGGAGCACCCCCCACAACAAATGCCTAAACTCTGCTGCTGCTTTTGTTGCTACCTGTGACAGGGTGTGTATCTTTACATGATGTCTCACCTATGTACTAATGCAGATGGAATGTGCATACTCATGGCCAGAGCTACCTCCCTTCCTACAGGATGGGTAAGCCAGCAACAACTGCACACTGCCACCATCCCCTGCCAGCTCTGACAGGTGCTCAAGCCTCTGACTGAGCTCAGATGGCCTTATCTTTATTTGTCTAGGGTATCACAGCTGGCTTCTTTGGCCACTTCTGTGCACCATTTTGTTGGCCTTGTTGTTAGAGACATGGTTGCTCCTAGAGAGCTAACAGACACACTTGCAGCCTAGTGATTGATATTTTCTAACTCCTGACAAACCTGCAAAACAATCTGCACCAATGATCAGGTCCCCCAGACACCATGACAGACAACCAGTCACAAGAGGATTGGCACTGTCCCTGCTCAAGGCACATCATAACTGAACACAATATAATGGCTGTCCAAATCACCTAGATAACTTGGCAGACCACCATGCATGTATATATAAAACTCACACACACACATACACACACACACACACACACACACACACACACACACACACACACACACACACACACACACACACACACACACACACACACACATGCACACACATATATATGTATGTATATATATATATATATATATATATATATATATATATATATACTTGTATGTGTGTGTATACAAGTACACACATGCAAGTACAATATTTAGTACTGTAAAGATTAACTACTCTGCAGATATCTGAAAGCACATTTTTTACAGGCAGAGTGAAGACCACTGCAATTAAATGCACATTCTATCACTAAGCAAATGTAATGCAGCGTACCATACATTTGTTGTATTAGCAAGAGACAGAACTCTTGTGTCACATACTGGCATGTTTGCTTTGTTCACTGTTATATATTCTACTGCATGTGTCATTTTACATGTGAGGATATAGTGCAGTATCCTACTTGTTGATGCTTGTGATATGCTGGTGGTATCCCCAGTTGGCTTAAATATTACTTTGGTTTTCACAGGGACTGGACTTGTATGGGTGGTATACACCTTTACATTGTGACAATGCAACACAGTTATGAGACAACAGACTTATACTTACCAATTCTGCAACTTGCCAGTGAAAGTGCTACTTTCTTATATATATATATATATATATATATATATATATATATATATATATAGATATATAAAAAACATTAGTTATGCTTGATTGGCTGTCATCTGTGCCTTATGACCAGAAGTGCTGGCTAGGCATCTGCCTTGGTTGTAGTTATGATAATCCATGGGGTTAGAGTCATGCTAGCACATTAGCATGCTCTATTAGTTTCAAGTCAGGAGCATAAAATCTGTTGTTTTAATATCAGACTAGGGAAACTCATTGCAAACAGTGAGTGGGAGTGTGAAAGAAACAATCTGAACGCATGTTTTTTCTGTTGAAGCTCATTCATCTGCAGGGTGAAATCCTTAATTTTCTCCTGGTAATCAAGGTACTATGTTTTCCTAACATCTGAAACTCTTGTTCTCTTATTGCTTGGGCTGTGGGCTGCCTCTTTAAATGGTGAGCAAACATTGAACATTGACCATGCAAGATCCTGGCTCTGTTTTCTTATCTGTGCCAAAGCTAAAATGTTAGGTTGTGTATGATGAAGTTGATTTTTAATATACATGATTAAAAGAAGATAGTTATTTATGCAAAGACTGTGTTGCAGGTTACAATTTTGATTTTTAAGGATTAACAGACTCATGGTTTTATAACTCTGCTGCTGTTCTATGGCCAGCAACTTATGTAATGACTGAATTCAGCAAAAGGACAGAATAAGTGAGCTGTAATAGTTTGGGTTAAGCAAGATATACCTGTTGAGTAAAGCATCTTCAATTGTAAAGTAAACCAAGTAAGTACAGTTTTTTTTTTACATTATTCAAAGACAATGATGTCAGGGTTATATCTGTTCTGTATTATCAAAGTGGCACATTTAGTACTGGTTTGGGTTATTTAAGATACATGAATAAGCAGACCAAATATAACACATATTGGGTGGTAATTTGGATACATTTGCTCACATTGCTGAATTTTGATTATTTGAATTTGCAGTGGGTACTTGTCTGTATTAGATCTAATTAATAAAATAGTAGACTTTAAATTTGTGAGTTTTTACTCAAAATTATTAATGACCACCTTCTCATCCCAAATGTGTAAAAGATCTGTACCTACTATCATGCTGGTATGAGCAGAAATGTTTCTAATATTGATTCCAAAGATGGTCGTGACAAAGTAGCCAGTTTAGATTTGTCTGAATTCATTTCAAACAAGTCTGTGGCTACTATATACAATAAAATGTGTCTGCTAGTACCCATGAAGTTGAACTGTTGTGCATCTCTGACATATAGAAAATGTGTGGACTGAATAATGGAAATAAATGCTTAGAAAGCACAGCAAATTTCCTTCTGACTCTAAATGGAATGCCCTTTGTGTAGCATTTGCTGTAATTAATGCAATGAAAATGGCGGGTCTTTTACATAAGTAGCTTTATAGATTACTATGGAGATACAGGTAAGCTCTGGGAGTCTGTTAAGGAATGTAAGGGTAAACAGTCAAGGTTTCATACAGCTGGAATCTAGAGATATAGGGCAGGATTCATAAATGCCTACAGTTCATGTTAAGCTTGTGTGCATGATGAGCAGTGACACACATGATGTTTTGTATACATTAAACACACTACAGCATGCAGCAAAACAAGGGTAAGTAGCATAATATGCTAGTGAAGGAACAAGTAGGCAGATTACATGCCAATGAAGCAATTAAACATGGTGGAGTACTTCCATAACATATAAAACCCATGGGTACATGTTATGCTCCCTTTTAAGCCTCAGTACAAATACTCATCTGAATACAGCCATGATGACACTTAAAAATATGTTAAGGGTTGCTGCTGCTGTCAACAATCTGTATATGCAATGAGCTTTAATATAATATGCTTCTGCAGCTGCTGCCAGATCTTGGCTTAGAAAAAGAAGAGTGTTTATACCACATTTAACTTATCATAGACTTCATGATACTGAAATAATCTACAGGTGCTACAGGGCAGACAGGGATATCTAAGAACAAATAGTCAACATCTGTTTGCCCTCACCAGAGGCCCTGGGGAAATTGTAGAGAACCAATCCCAGTCGATACCAAGGTATGTGTAGGATGCTACAGACATGTTTTGGACACCCAGTGGGTACATATTAGGGGTGTTGCAGGCCTCAGCCTCACGAATATTACACTATATATTATACTGGTGGTAGCGCTCTCCTCTGGGGTACATGGAAACCAGATATGCTCCATTACATGTTGCAGCATTGTAGTGAGAACTACAATTCTGCAACATGCAACAGAGCATATCTGGTTTCCATGTACCCCAGAGGAGAGCACTACCACCATAGATCATTTCTTTGCCATACTATATTTCCCTAAGCCATAGCACATTTACCTGAGGTTCTGGAGCTATCAGCTAAACAAACATAGAAATAAAAGCTACACATGGTGAACAGAGAAGCAGATACATCAAAAGAAAAGGCTATGCCTCTGTTATCTGTCATGTGGTTTGTAATGCCCAATAATTAATCTATAATGTGTGTACAGGTAACCCTAGCAACTTCCTCAACTCCCACTTATAGTACACCAGTGACTTGTATCTAAGGATTTCTAGGGGTGATTTTCCACAAGGGCATTTAGTTGGAGATGTAGGTTATGTGCTGGAACCTAAGCTCATGACACCCATGAGAAACTCACACAGCTCCACATAGCAAGGTTACAACAATGCACACACTCAAACATGAACCACTATATAGTGTGTTTAGGCTTTATCATATCATGTTTCTTATGTCTAGGTAAATTTGGAGATGCCTTTCAGTATGACACAGCCACATTGGCCAAAATACTGACAGTCTGTACCATGTTACAATATATTATTGCTAGGAAATAGCTGCAACACAGACAACAAGGCCAAGGAAGGCAGTTCTCAGCATCACAGGCAGGGTCAGCAGATACAGATAGAGTCAGATAAAGAACCAGCAGCTGGACATGATCCTGGCAGATGGAGGTATGCACAATTTACTATGGCCCTGGCTAAGAGCATTGAACAGTGCACACACTCACTACCAAAGTGAAACCTTAAGAGGCTAAGCACACAGAAACAGTAACAGTGAGGCATGCAGAATTATCAGCATTTGCTTACCCATGTGATGGCTGAATTTTGTGAGCATGAGACAGACTCTACCCTAAGGAAACAACTTGTGTCAGCAGCATTAACCAAGGTAAGTGATGAACTTGTAAATAAAAGATAAAAATGATTACCGTCATATGCACGTACTGTACTTTAATAAGATTAAACATTACTGGACTGGATAGGAATGTCAGGTGTAACTCGTGAATGAAATCTGCAACATAATATATAAAAACAAGTAAGCTATTAAAGGGTATATAAAAATGGCTTTACACAGCACATGCATCAAGCCAAAGCAGGCCCATGTCAAAACAGCCCCCATAGTGTTGTCAAATTTCACAATCATCCAAACCGATACATGATCAAGCATACTTACACATCCCTAAGTAAATGAAAATATAGTGCAAAGCACAAGTTAGGAATATGCCATCCAACAAAGAAATAAAAGAAATATGTACTGTCCAAACACATATGATTGGCTGGCTAACTACTGTGTATCAAACATAAAAGTCATCCAAGTTAGACACCCTAACAATGACCAGGGTAATCTCAACATTACATGCTGTGCAAGCAGTAAATCATAATTAATAGGACTGCATTACTACTGATACTACTACAAGTACAATTAGGAAGACAACCCAAATAACACTCAGTTGCTCTTGAGCAGAATAATTGAAAAGAGCAACTCAGTATAATACTTTTAACAAAAACAAGCATTTGATGAAGCAAGCATTAGCTATCCACTCTGTGCACCAGAAAGGCAACCTTAAGTCATAAGGAAATGTGCAAAGGGCAAGGCACAGTCAACATCACTCGCATAGGGTTGGGGTGAGTTTACAGGATGACAAGCCTGACACCAAAATAGTGTGTGTGTGTGTGTGTGTGTGTGTGTGTGTGTGTGTGTGTGTGTGTGTGTGTGTGTGTGTGTGTGTGTGTGTGTGTGTGTGTGTGTGCATGTGTGCGTGTGTGTGTGTGTGTGTGAGGATGTGTACACACCTGTGTCTGTGTATCTGTGTGTGAGATTAACAACAAGTATGCATCATTAGGGCCAGTAACAACAGATGTAAAGAAATCAATATTAATGATTTATATACATGTGTGTGTATTAGGTGACGGAAAAGATAAGGTGTACCATATGCTGGCCTACAGAAGTAACAGAAAAAGCAGTTGTGCTAGCATTATGCCTTGCCATCCTGGACAGGTATGAGCCATGCATGGTAGAGGATTAAGTTCACCCTCACTGCCCTTGACCATGTGAACTACTTCTGCCATAAGTTGCACTTCTAGTTCCATGACTCTGGCAAGAGGTTGAGGTGCTACCTGAACATGAACAGCCTCTGCTGGATGAGCTCTGATCATGACTAAGTCCACAACTTCATGGCCTACCATGCCTGAGTGTGGATATCTTTGTCACTATCAGAGCAGTGGAAGTAGTACCACTACAGGAATGGAATCTGGCACAACCTTACCATAGAACATTTTCTGCAATGTCACTTTAACAATGCTACTTTGACAATGTTTGAAATGTGTTTACATTTTCATAGATTTTTTTCCATAAACCCCTGTAACATAAGATGATGATCATTGCAATAGCAAATGATATACCTAGTGGTGTACACACATGGACAAAGTGCAGACATCACTTTCAATTTTCTGAGAAAACAATGATAAAATCATAACTTTGAGTATTACTTGTAAAGGACAAAACATATCTTGATAAGATCTAATAAAGTTAATCAAAAATAATGTGACTGATGCACTTTATGTCAGTCAAACAGAGTATCTTAAGTTTGTGAATCCAGTCTTCTCTACTATGATACAAGTTTCTTAACCCCAGGTTGTGCTTATTTAGTGCAGAGTGATCCCTTTGGACACATTGAAGGTGTAAATCAGGTGTCAGCTCATTGTTATTCCTGAAACGTGCAATCTGCACAAAGTGCTGGGCAGGTAAACATGTTATGAGGACCTAAATTATGCCATGCACTTACCCTAGCAGTATGAGAGTGAGTATTCAGAACTATGACAAGCTAATGGCTTGCAAGTGCAATACATTGGTATTACTGCATGACTAATAAAGTGTTTAACAATATTGATACTTTGATGCACACTTGTAGAGGGTGTGTCATGGAAAATAGGCTTACAGAAAAGTTTGTGATTACATTGACTGATTTTAGGAAATAATCGTTATACCACCTCAAAAGTTAACCGTGCTTTGTAGTAAAAAGTGTCTGTAAGTTATACCAAGTACATCACATTAAGCAAACAAATAGAAATGTTCTAAAAAATGCAAATTACAATGTATGCATGTGAAAAATGCATGAAAAGTTAGTAATTGTCAAAAGAAAAAAGGAAGAACACACTCTTGTACTTCATATTGCTTGTAATGTGACATGTTTCAGTAAAATAACTTGTGCAAATATCTCATTCAGCCAGATTTCTACTGTAAAAGGACTAAAGGCAAGTGTGATAAGATGGGTATAGTTCTCCATAATGGGTATATTGCTCCATAAATGTAATATTTTAGAATTACAAAGCTGAGTGTATGTGCTTTACTTTCTCTATTTCATGTTTCCTGTGTTGATGTAGCAACACTGTTAATCTTGTCAATAGTTTATAATAATGTCATAGTTTCCCTGTTCAGTTTTAGAGAGGATGATGTCTGTATGAAAGTAGGGCTCCTTAGGTTTCATGTTTCAATGCTATAAGATCACAGAATTGAAAAATCATCACAGAAAGACATTTAAAAAATGTTTTTATCTTTTGCATGATGTTTGGAATTGCAATTTAGTGACTGCCATGGGCCACTAGCAGTGAACAGTAATTTACTTCCCAAGGCAACAACTCAAATATTTAATTTGGATGCAATCAATAGCACAAATGAGACTGGTGCCACTGTGCTTTGGTCAGCATTCTGGACAAAACTGAGTACCAAAATGATGCCTTGATGCCTATGATGTAACTTTCTCTATAGTTCAATGTGCAGTAAGATATGAGTAACAGCACCAATAATGCAGGGTTTGATTCCAGCATCTGATATTTTGAACTTAGTATTCATAATTAAAAAAAATCTTTGTGTCCTGGGATCTGAACTATAGATAATAATGGTAGCACATTTTACATGGATGATGTAATAAATATGACATGGAATAAAGTGTGAGGAACTAAAATCAACAACATAATACATTTTGAAATATGGATACTTTTGTAAATATGTCACAATAAATAATCATGAAAGTAAGACAGTCATACTTGCATATGTTGTGTACAATATGACCTTATGTAAGCACCCATGTGGCCCCTTCCTCCATAAGTGCCATTACATGAAGGGACAATGATGTGCAATGAAAAAGGCAAGTTATCATGCAACAAATGCTGTTAAAAGCATGAATATTTCAGGGTAATGCTAGAGGTGCTTGGTTCAATGCTAGGTATTTTAGAAAGCCACCACTTGAAACTGTAGTTTTATTGGCCATTTTGGGTCAGTTTCTAACTCCTTGATCTCCCTCTCTTAAAACCCGATTGCCTCGTGATTTTGGCATTTTTCGGACTTGTTGGCTGTTGGAGAAGCACCCATTAAGAGGAGAAAATGCTGAGAGAAGAAAGGAGCCACTTTTGAGATTTTAAGTATTTTGCTTCAGATTATTTGTTAAGATTTTCTGCATTGTCGCCTACTTTTGAGCATTTTCTGGCTTGTTAAACTTGATTTCTGTGTTGGTAACTGTATTTAGAACACAACCTAGAGCTGATTACTGAATTTCCTGCCTGCACTTATTTTTAAAATCGTTTTTTTTCCTAAAACTTGCATTTTATCTGTCTCTGGCCTAGCACTCAAGTGTGGGGTCATTTACTGCACTGTTCTAACTTGTTGATACTTGTGAACCTCTGCTTTCGTTAAAAAAAACAAAAACACAAAAAAATCTTGCTTTTTTCCTACTTTTCTGAGATTTAAAAAAGTTCAGTTACAGATTTGCTATTCTGAACTGTTTGTAAGTTTCTTGGAGGCCATTGTTTGCTTGGGCTAAAGGGAAGTCTCTGTGTTCATCAGTGGCAGTGATAAACATTGAGCAGCCTGCCTGCCACTGTGGGAGTGGTTACTGCCTTGAAACTGTAGTTTTATTGGCCATTTTGGGTCAATTCCTAACTCCTTGATCTCCCTCTCTTAAAACCCTCTTTTGCGGTTTTATGATTTTTTAAGCATAGCGCAACATCGGGCTGCGCCGCCTAATTGGGTTTAAACTATTCCTGGCTCCACAAAATCTGCTCTTCACTTTTTCCCTTAGAACCGCTCTAGCTCTCAAATTAAAAAACATATTCTCATTCTAAGGCCCCTCACTGGTCCAAATAAGTAATTTTACTAGTTAGCACTAATAAACCATAAGCACTACTTACTCTTATACTCTCTTCAATTACCTTGTCCCCTATTGGTCCATTTTAATTCAGTTCCCTATATTACTCTAGCATGTCCAAAGGTCAGTCAATGGTTTCCTCTCCAGTCCAGCTGGTGAATCTGGGAATTTTGAGGCAATGTTACAACTGTCTCATGTACATGGACAACCATCTCCTCCTCCAAACAGGTTCAAATATATGTGAGAGATGCAACCATATAGCCAAACTGGAGGCTGAGCTCTCTCATCTCAAAACTGGTGTAACCAGTCAGGAGGAGAAGGTAACCTCACACAACACAATTTCAGTATCACATAGTCCCACCACAACAGCGAACCAAACACATAAAAACACAAAAACATACTCGGAAGCTCTAAATAAAAATCTACCTAAGCAACAGAGACCTCCAAAGCAGACATCCAAGCAAACACTACCCCAAAACAAAACACGTACAACACATAGCACACAAAGTCAGTGTGCCAAGCAGTCACAGCCCTTAAGGCTGAATAACACACCTGATACTCTTGTAATAGGTGACTATTGTCAGACACACTGACATCCCACTCACCAGGCTGAATAAAGAGAAGGTCACAGTGAGCTGCCTCTTGGGAGCAAGAATCCGCCACATAACGCAAGCACTCAGGTCACTTCAAAGCAAATACAAATATGACTCAGTCATTGTACATGCTGGCGTGAATGACCTGAGATGTACCTCCATCGACTACATGAAAAGAGACATAGAGGAGCTCTCTGATCATGTAGCCCAGGCCTGTATGACCCTGACCTTGAGCAGCATCTTACCCTCACCTAGAATGATGCCACAGTATAAAGTCAAAATGATTGATTTTAACAATTGGCTACAATTTTGGTGTCATTCAAAGGGGATCCAGTGTCTGTCAGCCTGGGATGACATGCTCGACAAGCCACGTTAACCATTACACCAACCTCCTGCCTCATCCTCAGTGAGGACTACAATCTCACTTTACTCATGCTGAGCTTGGATGCGCCTCCAGTGGCCGTTAACTATTCATAATCATGGTGTCCCCCAACCTCTCATTTCCCTCACCATCCCACTCCATCTTACACCTACCACCTAACCTACTCTACGTACCTAAACCTCTTATCCAAAACTACCTTTTCCAACATTCCTCTCTCAACTATAAACAAATAAAATGGGAAACTGTCCCACTAAAAAAATGCCCCATACATAGCTATCCAATTTGCCTGTGTGTGTGTATGTGTACATGCGTGTGTGTGTGTGTGTGTGTGTGTGTGTGTGTGTGTGTGTGTGTGTGTCTGGAACACTTGATTTGTTTAACAGGCCATACAGCATTATTCAGTTGCTGCCACCCACCACTGATATGGAGACTGTAGAATATGTATGTGTGCTGTACCATTAAGAAGCATTTCCAAGGACAGCACGTCCATATAAATATCAAGCACGTGCTAGCTTTAGTGCCATTTTGAGAGTGCAGCCATAGAGTGATCATGTACAAGAGAGATAGTCAGTTTGTTTATAAGTTTACTCAAGTTAAAAGTTACTAAGACTCAGTCCTGATGTGTTTGTACATAATAAAGTTGCTTGAACAGAACACACAAATGCTCATCTGTTTTATCCTGACCAGATAAGAGACATTGTGTCAGAACTGGGAGTCCAGAGAATGCTTTTCAGAGCTATGAGGTACAGAGTTAACAGTGAAGGAAAATTAAGAAAACCAAGAGCAAAAAAGGGACAGAAACAAGGTAAAGGTAATGAAAACTTGCACAAATTATTATTTTATTAAGAAAGATAAAATGGAGCATTATAATGGCACAGAATGTATTATTAAGCAAATAGCACAGAAACATTTATTAAGCAAACAAAAGGCAAAAAATGTTTATTAATTAAACAAAATGTTTAAAATTAAATTATTTGATATATCAGGAAAGCACATAGAAAGTTCAGAGTCACCTTGGAATTGCAAAACAAGCATGTTTAAAGTAAAACAAACATGTTTAGAGTAAAATGAGCACAAGAAAAGAGATTAAATGGGCAACATGAATATAATAAAGGTCAGAAAGGGCACATTAAGCATAAATAAAACAAGGTGACTGCATGTTTTTTGGCAAATTACAGTTTTGGCATAAACTACTATTTTGTATTGATTAAAGCTATTCAGGGTATAACTAGAGTTGTTTGAAGTATCTCAAAGTGTGTAAAAGTGTTATGGGATATGTCTATTACTGTGCATTTATTCTGAAGAGTTTATTATGTATAAAGTGCAACTATTTTATGAAGTGCAGTCAAAATATAGCCATTTCAAAAAATGTATTGTGCTGGGTGTGTCTATTCGCAAAGGGCCACCATTACAGAGTGTTTCTTGCACTGTAAAGAGTTACTTAGCAAAGTACAGCTATTTTGGAAGTGTTTCAGTGTGCTAAGTACTGTTTATTTGCACAGTAGAGTTATTTTGAAATGCTTCTTACACTAAGAGGTGATTTCTCTAAGTACAGTAATTTCAAGAGTGTTCTTGTGCCATGCAGACTTATTTACACAAGGTTCAGTTATTCAGAGGCTTATCGTGCTATTGGGCATAGTTACAAGTACTGGCATAAATTTCTAGCATATATACATTTATATATATATCTATATCTATATCTATATATATATATATATATATATATATATATATATATATATATATATATATATATATATATATATATGTTTGTGTGTTCATGCATACTTGCAAAAGCCTTCAATGATTTGTTCATATGCAGAGGTATTTCGCAGACCAGGCCCACTTGTATTTGATCAGAATATTGCAGAGAATTGGAGAATATTTGAGAAAGAGTATGATATTTACATATAGGTAGCTTATTCTGACAAAGATGCATGCACCAGGACATTCATTTTGCTAAACCTAGCTTGGTTAGAGGCCACTGAAAGAGTGCATTCATTTGTGTATGCACCAGCTTATATGAAGGAGAGGATGAAAACCATCATATTGTTATACAGGTTGAATCAAGGGAAGACCCCGAGTGCTGGAAATGCAAATTCAGAGAAATGTGTAACCCCCAGCCAAATGTTAGATTAAAGAGGCATTTGTTTTACACAAGAGATCAAAGGCCGGAAGAAACTTTTGCAGCTTATATTACTAATCTGAGAAACAAAGCTAAGACCTGCATGTTTGGTGATTTAAAAGATGAGTTAATAAAGGACAGGCTTGTGTGTGGTATTAATAGTGCTGCAGTGTGAAAGATTTTGCTTTGTGACAGTGATTTAATGCTGAGTAAAGCTACTGAGATTTGTCAAATCTATGAAGTTACAGAAAGGCACACAAGTTAGCTTGCAAGTGATAAGAGCATGCTTTCAGAAGGCTCAAGAGCAAATGCAGACAGCATGCAGCATGTGGGAGGCAGAAACAGGCCTAAGCACATGGCAGCTGCAGCCCAAGTGGGCATGGTAAGGAAAACCAATGGTCTTCCAGCAAGTTCTAAGACTAGTTCAGTTAAAGGAGCATGCTCAGTGCAGTATAAGGGTTAATTAACAAAACCCAAGTCAAGCTTTATTGTTAACTGTCGTAATTGTGGTGTCAACCATGAGTCTAAAAGAGAAAAGTGCTTAGCATTTGGTCAACAATGCCACAAGTATAAAAAAATTGAACCATTTTCAAACATTTTGCAAATCCAGTAAACCTACTCAGTTACAAAGAAAGGTCACTTAAAAAAGCAAGTTGATCACAGAGAAAGCTGCAACTCCACTTTCTATGTAGATGGTGTATCAGTAGTTGGGGAAAAGATTAATGCAGTAGATTTATTGGCAAAGAGTGAAGTGGTTTTTACTGTCCTGATCCATGGCAAACCCACGGAGCTCAAGGTAGACACTGGTTCAAAGTGTAATGTTATGTCAGTAGAAACATTTGCTAAAGTGAGAGCTAGTGAGCAGCTTAATGTGGCCAGTTGTGTGCAACTTTTTGCTTATGGAGTTGAAGAAATTCCAACTGAGGGCTCAGTAATGCTTTCATGATAGTTGGCTGGGAACAGTTACACGTTATTCTATGTAGTCTGAAGACTTGTGCAGTTATTATTAGGTCTCAGAGACAGTCTGAGAATGAATTTGCTTTCCTTTGCCAAGGAAGTCCATCATATAAGTATGTGTCCCAGTTCTAGCTTCACTGATACTATTTTCTCAGAATATGCTGATGTTTTTGAGGAGAAGCTAGGCAAGCTTCCAGTTGTGTATTCTATGAAGTTACACCCAGATATCCATCCAATGGTGAGACCGGCAAGAAGAGTTCTTATAGCTATGCAGAACAAAGTCAAAGATCAGTTGGATACAATGGAGCAGCAAGGTGTAATTTGTCCAGTTACAGAACCTACTGAATGGGTGTCATCCATGGTAGTAGCTCACAAAAAAAGGGTCAGACAAAATCATAATATGCATTGACTCAAGAGATTTGAACAAAGCATTAAAGAGACCTTATCATCCTATGCGAACAGTTGAGGAAGTTACAGCCCTAATGCTTAATGCCACTGTTATTTCTGTCTTGGATGCAAAGAGTTCATTTTGGCAAGTGATTCTTAATCGTAAATCTGCACTACTGACTACAGTACCCCATTTGGAAGATACCGATTCCTCAGGCTGCCATTTGGAATAAATTCTGCAAGTGAATCCTTTCAGTGTGCAATGGAGCACATTTTTTCAGGTTATCCATGTGCCATAATAGTAGATGATTTATTGGTCAGAGGCAATGGTGAAGGAGAGCATAACCGAAACCTCAGGAAAGTACTGGACAGAGCATGTGAAGTGAACTTAAAGCTCAATCTTCTGCAGTGCATATTTAGAAATTTAGACTACCAGAATTTCATATGTAGGTCATTAATTTACTAGCACTGGCTTATGACCAGACCTGTCCAAGCAAGCAGCCATTCTTGAGATGCTAGCACCAGAAAATGTTCAATCTCTACAAGGTTTTCTTGGTATGGTCAACTATGTGGGCAAGTTCATACAAGACTTCAGTGAATTGACAGCACCTTTGAGAGAGCTGATGGGCAAAAATATTGCATGGTCTTGGTTAGAACAGCACCAGAGAGCATTTGAGAACCTTAAGCAGAAACTTGCCACTCCACATGCATTAAGATACTATGATGTCAATAAACCAGCCGTTCTTTCCTGTGAATCTGCAAAATTTGGTCTTGACACCGTTATTCTTCAAGAGGGCAGACCAGTAGTCTATGCATCTTGAACTCTTACCCAAATTGAGATGTAATGTGCTCAAATTGAGAAGGGACTTTTAGCAACTATGTTTGCATGTTCGAAGTTTCATGATTATATTTATGGCTGAGCTATCCAGACTGAAACTGATCATCAACCTCCAGTCACTATTTTAAAGAAGCCTATGCATTCCTCTCCAGCAAAATTACAAAGAATGATGCCCAAATTGCAGAAGTACAACTTCAAAATGATCTATACAAAAGGCGAACTTCTTTATCTGGCTGATACCTTATACAGATTACACTGAAATACAACAGAACAGCTTGACACAGAGAATTTTGACTTCAATGTCATGGAAGTGCATAATTTGTCTACAACAAGACTTGATGAGCTGAGAGATCATACAAAGACTGATCCAATTTTGCAAAAGCTAAAACACTACATCAATATAGGATGGCCGTCAAAGCAATCCAGTATACTGCCTGAAGTGCAACCTTATTTTCCTAAGAGATGAGATGTTGATGGAAGAGAGTATTATTTTCAAAGGTCCTAAAATTGTTGATCCTGCTCCTTACAACATGAATGTATCTAGATTTTACATCGTGGTCACCCAGGTTCCAAATCTACATAAAGAAGGGTGAGAGGAGTAGTATTTTGGCCTTTTCTAGAAAAAGACATTAACAAAATATTTATTTTTGTTCAGTATGTAATAGTACTAAACTGCATCTACAAAGAGAACCACTTCAGCTAAGCCAAGTTCCTGAACTACCTTGGTCAATAGCAGCCACTGATATATTCGAGTGGAACAATCAGCATTACTTAGTGTTGGTAGACTCTTATTTGAACTGGTTTGAGATCGATTTACTACCTAACCTAACATCCATTGCTGTTGTTACCCAGTTAAAATGTCATTTCTCAGTCCATGGAAGTCTACAGAAGCTTATCTCTGACAATGGTACCCAATTTACCAGTCAGTTGTTTCAGAAATTTGCAAAAGAATGGGACTTTGTACATGTTACTAGTAGTCCTGAATACCCACAGTCAAATGGACTAGCTGTACGTACTGTACAGAGTGCAAAGCAATTACTAGAGAAGTCAAAGAGTGACAATACCAATGTCATTTTGAATTTACTCAAACTCAGAAACATAACCTGTGATGATATACTTGGCTCGCCTGCTCAAAGACTTCTATCTAGGCAAGCCAGAACAACCTTGCCTATCAGTTCCAGTTTGTTGAAGCCTAAAGCTAAATACAACAGAGCAATCAAAGCCCAACTATTTAGAAAGCATTCTTTCCAGAGGTCCAGCTATGATAAATCGAGCAGATTTCGTCATCCATTGAAAGAAGGAGAGATGGTAAGGATGCAAACAGGAAAAGGTTTTGACCAGATTGGTCAAGTAGCAGGTACATGTATGTACTGAGCCAAGGTCCTACTTCATAGAATCTGAGGGTGTGGAGTACAGTAGAAATCGCAGGCATCTTCCTGTATCAGAACCGATATTGCAGCATTGTTCCTGTGATACAGACTCCAGATCGCAGAGCAATCCAGACAATGTTCCTGTTACAGAACATGTCTTAACTCCTAGTTCCACTCCTGAAGATGTTCCTGGTGTTCCTAAAGTTGAACATTCAACAGAGACAGTCCCATTTGCTAGACCTTATTCTACATTCTGTGTCATAGAATTTGGTTGTATCTCCACACAGCAACCTGGACATAATTGTCTATATGTATTTAGTTTTGTATAATTGCATTTCAAAGAATTAATTTGTATCAAGCTGCATGTCAATCAATGTCATCAGTGATGCATGACTCATTTCTCAAAGACGGTGGATGTAGAATATGTATGTGTGTTGTACCTTTAAGAAGCATTTCAAGGACAGCACATGCACATAAATAACAAGCACGTGCTAGCTTCATTGCCATTTTGAGAGTGCAGGCAGTGAGTGAGCATGTATGAGAGAGATAGTCAGTTTGTTTATAAGTTTATCTAAGTTAAAGTTACTAAGCCTCAATCCTGATGTGTTTGTACATAATAAAGCTACTTGAACAGAACCCACAAAGGTTTGTCTGTTTCATCCTGACCAGATGAGTGACAGAGATTAACCAAATTCATCAGATTATTTGTACAAGTAAACTGTTATATTGTGCAGTAGTGTATAGCTATAGTGCTCTCCCACCACCATCCTGCTCATTATTTATACTTCTCCCTGTCTTACACTCTACTTGTCCCCTGTTTTCACCACTGTTCTATCAACCTCTTTTCTCGTTCAGTCTGTTTATAAATTGAATCCCACACAACACACATGGCCAGAGATGGTCCATAAAACTGCCCTTCAATTTTTGTCCTTAGCATTTGCATGATACTTGACATGATGCACCAATGGTAAATGCCAAGTAAATGCATTTAAAGTCCTGTGATGAAAACTGGAGATTATTATTATGCAAATGAGTTTAACCCTCCTGTGCAATAAAGACTGATAGCACTATGAGGAGACAGTTATTCTCTTATGTTGAATAGATGGCAGAATCTAATGTACATCTCAAGGAATGTCACAAATCTTATTACTGCGATGAAGCATGAAGCCTGCATTTTCCCTTGCCTCAGTCTTACATCACTTTTCCTTCAAATGGGTGATTTTTGACTAGGTGATCATGGTTTCCTGTGTGTGTGCTCTAATAATGCTTAGGTCTGTAGACTGCTTTTTACATAGTGTCAAAGGTTTGAATCCACAAGTATATCAAACATTATTTTTCTTCATTTTAATACTATGTGTGGAACTGTTTGCTACATTTATTAACCCACTATTATCCATCCTACCCATGCTTGCTGCCTGTTTCTGAACATTTTATTGTACCAGCATAACAGAATTATTATGATGACAAATGTCAGAATAACACACCACAATGATGGAAGGAAATGGCACATAAGCCAACATTTATTTTACATTTGTTGACTGGGCTAGTCTAACTGGATATATGTCCATTTTCAGTAGAGGCCCGGGGAGATAAGCTCCATGAAAAAAAAAAGCAAATAACATTCATATATACAATGCACATTATAGGTTAACACAGAATTTTCAGAGAGGGCAGAATTCATAACAGTGCAAAATGCAAGTACAATACAACATACAGGTACAGTACATAATATAACAAAGAAGGCAGCTTATTGTATAATTATATTAATAAAGAGTTGTCCCAATAATAAGTGTCCACAGAGGATAATAATAATGTAAAGTAGAGGGAAACGGTAATTATTGTTAATAAGGAAAGTAGAACTTGTTAATGAGAAGTAAAGGGTAGGCAGAACCTAGTTACAAGAGCTAGTTGATTAGTCAGGTTTAGTACAAGGGCATAACCAGTATGTTCTGAGGAAAAGTTTCAGTCTGTTTTTGAAGAGTGATATAGAGGAAAGTGAGGAAAGGTCATTGGGAAGAAGACTGCAGTGGTGGTGCTGCGGTAGCATTGTCGCCTCACAGTAAGATGTTGTCCTGTTTGGTTCTCAGCTAGAGCGTCTTCTGTGTGGAGATATGCGTGAATGGGCATACCTTCATTGAAGGTTGTGCATCAGGGCCGGCAACTCAGCACGTAAAAATCTACTGCCAATCATTAGCGGACCAGAGTTCTGCTGTGGCGACTCCTAACCGGGAAAAGCCAATAGACTCAACATTAGAGAAGAGAGAATCTCCAGCCCTGTTATAAGATTTAGAGGTATTTACAAGAAGTTTATGTGATGAACGTAAGGACTTCAGATTATTATAGGGGATGACGAGGGTAGATAGTATAGGAGTATTGGAAGGTTGGTAAGGAGTCTTATGGGCAATAGTTAGTTTGTGGAATTTAAGCAGGTTCTGTAGTTCAAGCCATCCTAGCTGCTTTAGATTATAGCAATGGTGGGATCTAAATGGGTTGCCTATAGCAAATCTGGCAGTGTTATTGTAGTAGATTTTTATATTGTTGAGGTTATTCTTAGATAGATTAGTATATATGGGTGAGACATAGAGGAGTGTAGAGATTAGATGAGTGAGGCATAGAGGAGTGTAGAAATTAGATGAGTGTGAGCAATAGTTGTTCTGGCTGTAGGTGAAAAAAAGGGTTTGATACTGTAGAGAGAGCCTAGTTTTCTGTTAACAGTTTTTATAGTATTGTTGATGTGGATGTCAAAGTTAAGGATGTTGTCAATGGTGATACCAACTAGTTTGGTAGTTGGGTCTGGTGATATAAGAGTACCATTAGTGGATGTAACTGAGAAATCTATTGGAGAGGACTTATGAGTAGGATTAAAAAGGAGGCGTTTAGTTTTTTGGGGGTTCAAGAGAAGGCAACGCTGTGTAAACCATTGTTCTACTGCATTAAATACCTTTTGGGTAAGGGAGAGAAGTCCGAAGTGGTTGTGGCTGAGCATATAAGTGTGGAATTGTTTGCGTATTGTATGCATGTATCTTGGAGGATTGCTTGATGAAGGACATTGATAAATATGGAGAAAAGGAGGGGTCCTAATAGGGACCCTTGAGGGGTGCCAAGGTTAACAGGCTGGTGGGTAGATAGAATGTTGTGCCAAAGCACAGCCTGCTGTCTGTTTTCTAAGTAGGACTGGAACCATTTTATAGTGAGTGCATCTAGTGACAGGGATTTGAGGATATTTATAAGTATTTGGTGATTTACCATATCGAATGCCTTGGACAGATCGATAAATAGTGCAGAAAAAAGCATATTGTAGTTACGTTTTTTGTTAATACAGTCAGTAAAGGAAAGGAGGGCAGTAGTGGTGCTGTGGGAAGGTCTGAAACCATGTTGACAGCTGGAAAGTAAGTTATTTTGGATTAGGTGGTCTAGCAATTGCCTATGGATGCATTTTTCCATAATCTTTGCCAAAAGGGAAAGTAGGGCTATGGGACGGTAGTTGGAGAATTCAGTGGAGTTTCCGCCTTTATGAAGGGGGATAATATGGGAGACTTTCCAGATGCTATGGATGTGACCTTCACTAATAGCTCTATTAATCAGAATGGAAATGGGATAGGCGATAGATTTGGCTGATTTATATAGATATTCAGCAGGTATTTGGCCTGCTGAAGGAGGGCCTGGTTTCAGTTTTTGGATAAGGGTAAGAATATATGTTGTTGAGACTGGCTGGAAGAGAAATGGAGGGGTGGGGTTGTGTTAGAGGTAGGTAAAGTGAAGTTATTAGGTGATAGCTGACTGGCAAGTGTTTGAATGGCCTCAGTGAAAAAGGTATTGAAGGCATTGGCAGTATGCTTGGGATTCTCCTGGTCTGTGCCTTTTGGGTTTAGTGTAATGGATTGACCTGGGTGTAGTAGTTAGTTAATGCTTGCCCAGAATTTTTGTGGTTTATTATGGTTAGTCTGCTGTAATTGTAGGTAGTAGTTTCTTTTATCAGACAGTGCAGCTTTCTTAGTGTAATTTCTAAGCTGTCTAAAATTTTGTTGGTCTACAGGGTTTTTAGTCATATGCCATTTGGCCCAGTATTTATTTCTGAGGTGGATTTTCTGTTTGGATTCTTTAGAAAGCCACGGGGCAGATTTAGTCCTAATTCTAATAGAACAGGTTGGTGTATGGTGGTCTAGAATGGCTAGGAATTTAGAATTAAATTATTTAACAGCTTCTTCCAATGGGAGGTATTTTAAGGGAGACCAGTCACATGCTCTTAGTTTGCTTTGGAATAAATCAGGGTTAAAGTTATTCTTGGACCTAATTTTCCTGAAAGTGGTTGGAATGGAAGCATTGGTTTTATGCCTGATGATGTAGGTTAGTGAGTGGTCACTTACATCATCAGGGAGGGTTCCAGCTTCATATGTCTGGAGATGATTATTTATGAAAATCCAATCTAAGGTAGTTTCCTTCTTATTAGGCTTGTTTATCCTGGTGGGGGAGGTAATGGTTTGAATAAATTCAAATAGGTTAATATGGGTCGTAGTGTGACTGCTGTTACAGCAGTTCCAATCAATGTTAAAATCACCTAGGATTATGGTTTCATGGGGCAGGTGTTGAGATAGCCAGCAAAGGATATCTTCTATGGTGGCATTGTTATTACCAGGAGGTAGATAGATACAGATAATATAGATGGATTTGGCAGTGTTGAGTTGAAGTTTGGAAATAAGAATTTCTGCATTAGAATCTTGAGGTGGTTTACAGTCATATGTTTTATGCCTCCTTCCCTCTCCCTCTCTGTCTCTCTGTCTCTCTGTCTCTCTCTCTGTCTCTCTGTCTCTCTCTCTCTCTCTCTCTCTCCCTGTCTCCTTCTACCCCCTTTGCGTCACCAGTCTTTGTCCTCAACATTTGCATGATGCCTGGTATTGAGCACCAACTGTAACTGATGGTAAACACCATCTCACATATTATGGCTGCATTACTCTGCTACACCTTGCACTACCATGCATATCCTCATTGTACTATGGAAAGACAGACCAATAGCACTATGAGAGAGAGTTAATCTTATGTTTAATAGGCTGCAGGGTTGAATGTGCACCACATGTGATGTTTTAGTATCATTACTATAATGCAGTATGCTGCATACATACTCCTTTGCTTCATAGTGTTTTCATTGTCCCCCTAAAATGTGTGTGTTTTAGGACTTGACATTTGCCTTCCTTTGTGATATGATCAGCTAATAATTACATCTACTCACTGTTTATGCAGATGGGAAGATGTTCTGATCCAGTATAAGGTCTAACATTATCATAAGTCATACAATTTTGCCTTGCTAAAGTATGGATACATATGTTGCTCCCCCAGCAGTACCCTTCTTGGTCCTTTATGAGGTTCATAATCATATCAACCATGTCTATACCTTCCCAAGCAATAAGTGCAAAACATTTGATCAAAGCAGGGATTTATGAGGTACTATTTATACAACATTAGGCACAATTTACCCATATTACTCTTCTACACATAGAAGGTGGTAAGATGAAATCTTTGGCATTAGCATGCATTTATTGAAGTACATATAGTCTGACATTTCAATGTATGTTATCATGTAATGACTGCATTACTCACTGATATGATAGAAACAAATGCAGTTGCAAAAGGAAAACTACAGCATCCCTTAAACATGTGGGCAGTCGCAAAATATGAAGACAGGGTAGGTATGTCCCTATATTATCCATGTAATTAATACCTTACTGCAATGGCTATTACATAGAAAATATTATCATGACAAACTTTTCTTCAGAAATGGATCATAATCAAACTGTCTATACATTTGTACTCCTTATTTGCATGAAGCTTGGCATGGAGCACCAAGTCTAATTCCCTTTGTAAGTTCAAAACCTCAGAAATAATTATGCATGCACTAATACTTTGCCATCACATTTACAAATTAGCTTGTTAGTGGTTGACTTCTGGAAGAGATTTTGACAAAAAGTATTAATTTCAGTAGCTTATATTACTTGTGCATGTTTTATTCACTTATTTTAGTCAGGATATGATCATTTCATCATGATGCTTTCTAAAGAGTACATAATCTAAATTATGCATGGACTCCAACACATTATACTTGCAAATTATGTACAACTGTGTGCAGCCTTTGCACACATACTAGCTAAGTGGCATTTGTGTCCCCTCTTACGTTTGACATGTATGTTTTGCATTTACATTGCACATTGTACAGACATCATCTAATATTCATAATAGCATACTAACTAATGAAAATTTTCAGACTACGGTCCTGTGCTGAGTAGTCAGGAATGCTTGGTTGTCACACCACTGTTTGAAAACTGTGATTATCATCCACAATCAACATGGACAATGCACCATAATGTGAAACAGCTGCATCTCACTCACAGTACTGCAGTGTTTACAGACAACAACATTTCTAGCTTATCTGGCAAGTATGCATTTTTTTCTGATTAACACAGTGCTGCATTGCTTGCTTGTCATGACACATTTTTCTTTCATCCAAATGTGTGATACAGTACACAATATCTTCTCTGTGACACACTGATGAGGTCATCAAATGTGCTCTTTCTCATACTTAAAGTCAGACTTTTCCTGTGGTACTTGTGGTCGATACACTGTACTTTAGATTGTGTACTTAGGTAAGTGTTGGAATTTAGCAATGATTGAGTAGTGTGTGTTTGTGTTTGTTTTCTAGTGTTTAATAGGAATGGCTTCACCCATAGATCTGATGTGTATACTTTCACAAAGGAGAAACATGTACAGTGAGGAAAGGGCTGCTTCATCAGTTTTTCCCCTTTTAGCCCAAATATCTGCTCTGCAACACACCAATGAGGTCATCCTTTAAAATGAGCTCTTTCTGGTACTTAAAGGTATACTTCTCCTGTGATGCTTACATCTTTTACACTGTACTCTACATTGTATACTTAAATGGGTAGATGTTCAATTCCAGCAATGGCTGAGCTGTATAAGTGTGTGTATGTAGTGCAGGCAGGAAAGGCTTCATCCACAGGATGATAAGGTCATCCTTTCAAATGCACTCTTTCTGATACTTAAAGTAATACTTCTCCTGTAATGCTTGCAGTTTTTACACTGTACTCTAGATTGTATATTTAAATAATTAGGCATTAAAATCCAGCAATGACTGTATGAGCACATGTGTGTATGTAGTGCCAGGTAGTAAAGGCTTCATCTGCTGATCTGATGTGTGCACTTCCACTTAGGAGAAACATCCATTATTTTTTTTTCCCCTTTTAGCCTAAACAGCTTCTTTTCAACACTCTAATGAGATGATCATTTCAAATGTGCTTTTTCTCACACTTAAAGTCAGATTTGTCCTGGGATAAGTGCAATTGATACAATGTACTCTAAACTATAAGTTAGTTAGGTTTTTGAATAAAGTGATGACTCACTTGTATTACCTATTACAGAAGTAGGTAAGAATGGCTCAATCAGAGACCTGATGTGCAGATTTGCACTGGGAAAAGGCTTGTTCATCACTTTCAGTCCCTTTTAGCACATGCATTTACTTTGCAGAACAATTATGATATAATTCTTTCACATGCATTCTATCTCAAGAGTTGTGTTCAGACTTCTCTTGTGGTGCTGATGATTGATGCAATGTAATCTAGCTTCTGTACTTAGACAAGCAGGAGTTTAAATGCAGCAATGACTCACTTGTATCTGTGCTTGTGTGACTGTAGAACATGACAAGAATGGCTTCAAAAATGTATCTGATGTGTAGATTAACAGTGGGGACAGAGTTTTCTCATCACTCACAACCCCTTTTTGGACACACACCTCCTTCAAAAACAATTATGATATAATCCTTTCAAATGTGCTCTGTCTCACAGTTGTGGTCAGACTTATCCTGTTGTGCTGGCAGTTAATGCAATATATTGCAGATTGTGTACTTAGATATGTAGGTGCTTGAATCCAACAATGAATATCATAACTTGTATGATTGTAGAACTAGGTAGTAATGACTTCAAACAATGTGTATATTTGCACTGGGAGAGTGGTCTCCAACACCTTCAGTCCGTTTTAGCCAAGACTTCTGTTAAACACTGATGAGGCCATGCATGGAAATTTACTTTAACTTACCCTTGTCATAAGGCTTCTCATATGGTAATGTCAAATTATTCAATACCCTTAATTTTGTGGACTTTGGTAGAGGTGTTTGAATCTGGCATTCTCTAAACATTGTGACTGCATTACTAAAGTCACAGAGATGTTGTATTATCCAACATGTGCTTTGTAGACCTGCATGCAGGCAAGATATTACTCACATGGAGAGAGAACTCTCCCTACTTTTTTACTCACATTTAAGACTCACACATATGCCTTGCAACACGATAATGCTATAATACATTCAAATATATCCCATCTCAAACTTGTAGTAAGACTTTACCTGCAGAATGTGAAGTTAATACATAGTTCTGTAGTTTGTGGCCTTACAGAGGTAGCTGTTCAAATCCAGCACAAGGCAACATCATGTGAGTGTAGTGACATGACAATGTTTTATGCAACATTCCCACATTATTTCCATCCCCTTTAGGTCTAACATAGGCCTTTCAACACATTGATTTCATTCCATTCAAATAGTTGTTCTGTGACACGTTTGGTAAATCTTCTCCTGTGGGAAATGTAGTTAATACTGTCTTAAGTAGCATGAGGAGGTAGGCATTTTTTCAAATCTGCAAATGTATACATGCAAAACAATATTGGTAGGCTCATAGGCTGAACAAGATTGGCTCACCTGACAAACAGTGAAATAGCTAACCCACAGTTGTGTGAACAGTAACAAGGCTAAAGCATGTTGGTCCCTAAAAATATATTTTAAGGGGATACACAAACATTCATAGCATTGCTTATTATGGACATCAAAGTATGTCTTGTGTGACACCTGAACATTAAAGTCAGTTCTGGCTGAAGCAGGTACTATACAGTTCTCTATAGTGCTGATCTTAAGATGCAGGAGTTTGAATTTGTTAATGTATGTATGCCAGTTAATATAATAATAGAAAGAAGTTGCTTAAAATAACAGTGGTGATATGGTATACTAGTAGAGGATCTCAGATTACATTTTAAGAGAGCCATAGCCATTCCAACACATTACTGGAGTTATGCCTTCAAGTGTGTGCTTCATACATTCATAAGTTCATAGGTGTGTACCAGGCAAACAACCACTGGGGCCTTTTTAAGCCTAGCCATGCATCCTAAATCCCTGGCAAGTTCTGGTACACTTGGTAGTGTAAGTAGGGGCTTAAGAGATGAAACATTTACAAGCAGGTGCCTGCGATATGGACAATTTACATTCTGCCTGTGCCCATTAGAAACATAAGAGTCAAACCAGGGATGAATTTCCAATTCTCCATCCAATTGTTTTTAAGATACACTTGAATTGGGTTAGGGAGGAACTCTCCTGCACTTGGATGAGGAGCCTGTTCCAGAGAATGGGTAATCTCTGGGATACATACCCATATTTTCATCAAGTTCTATTTGCATAACAGGCAAGGTTTAAGTCTTTAGAACTAGTAATTATGATGTTGTTTGTTTTGTGGCTATATTGGAGGTCTGTCAGAGTGGGGTCTAATGATGCCTTATATTCCAGGCATAGATGTCCCCTTAATAACCTGTAGGAGACAGAATACAGAGATAGGGTTTTTGAGGTGGACTGAATAGGTTATGTTATTTATACCCTCTGTTGACATTCCAATTGTTGGATATGCCTGTTTAGGTACATACCAAAGGGGGCATTGCACTCAATGATAGGTCTGATGAGTGCCAAATACAGTAGGACAATGACATCCTTCAACCTAGATGCCATACCTCTGGTTATAAGTTGCAGCACATAGAGTGATTTCCTCACTACTGTTGCGATGTGATAGTCAAAGGCTAGATTACTGTTTAAATGTGTCCCCAAATCCCTGAGTTCTTGGTCAATGTATAGGATGTGTTGTCAATGTAGTAGTTACCAATGGTGGTTGACTTCAAAAATATACTATTATGCATCTCTTGGCATTTAGTTTTAGTCCATGGCATTGACACCAGTAATTTGTCTGTGTCAGCCCTTCTTGAAGAACCGTCAGAAGGCAATTCTATGACAGCTCCTAATTTCCAATAATCTGCAAATATGGTCAGCCAGATGCCCTTGACATTGGCCTTGATGTCAGAGAAATAGGTGCCAAAAATGAGCTGTCCCAGCACAGATCCCTGAAGGAATCTGCTGATGACTGGCCTCTTTGTAGAAGTGAACTTCATGGGTCTTTTCTGTCAGCTAACTGGCTATCCACCAGGTGACATATGGGCATATACCTAACCTTTTGAGTTTGTCAACAATGTTCAAGAGGAGTTCTGTGTCATATGTCTTGGCCAGGTCAAGGTAGGCAGGGTAAATAATCTTGCCCTTGCCCATTGCTTTGGTGACTCTTTCAAAGAAGTTCACCAGGTTCAGTAAGCATTACCCCTTCTTGATGAAACAAACTGGGTTGGGTACAGTATCTGGAGGCTTTCAATGTCATCATTGATCATTTCAGTGATAATTCTTTCCATGGTTTTGAAAATGTGACTAGTGTGACTTACGGAACAGTAGTTTCCAGAGTCCACAAATGGCCCATCTTTGTGCAGAGAAATGACAGTTGCTGTTCCCCATTTGTGAGGCACAAAGCCTGTTTGGAGGCTATGGTGAAATAATGATTGCAGATGTCCTAACAGGACATGATTAGTGCTATTTAGAAGCAGCCTGGGATATTTTTGGAGCTCATTAATGCATTGTTCTTGGCCTTAGTGAGAGCATTGAAGACCTGTTCCTTGGTGATAGTTGGTACAGGTATATCTGGTGGTATTTCCAGAGGTGAGACTTGGAGGAGGAGAGCTAAGGTTAGAGCTGAATTTGTCTGCCAGTAGGCTTGCTATATCTTCTGGCTCAGTATATGTGGCTCCAGTAACAACAAGCTATGCACATAATTGTATATTGACTTTAAAGCTTCTGGCATAGCTAAAGAATTCCTCGTGGTTGTCCTTGGCCTGGGAGGCCAGATTTATCCCAAATTTGTCTTTGGGAGACTTTATTTGTCCACTTAGTTGTTTCTTTAGTTTCCTGCTGGGTGCTGCATCAGATATGCCTCTTTCTGTGGTGTCAGTGGTTGATAAACAGCTCTGTGAGGTATGGCCTCAAGCAGATGTTCAAGACTGGCAAGGTGTAACTACTGAGTGTATCAGGGAGTTCTTACAGGCAGGATTTGGTTCCTCAAAATTAATGTAATTTTGTGTATAACTTCATGGAAACAATTCCATATGCCTTTTATTATTTTGTTCACAACATAGTAATTAAAAGCAAGAATGGCATATTAAGCAGTTCTTGATAAGTTCAGTGCTGCAAAGAAGTCATATACTGTGACTGGACATGTGCTATTTAAGTTTGTTATATATTTGTGGTGGGTAGTTGATATTAATGCATCCAATGGTGTACGTCCTTATGCACATGCACAGTGTAATGATACAGTAGTCATTGGTTTAGCACAAAGCATTTTAAGTAATCAGTGTTCTGAAATAGTTTTTCTCCTTTGTTTTTCTTTGTGAAAAGTTAATAAAATTAGCCACTGCAACCTTGGCTTTTCCAGCATCTGTGCAATGCAGTTAGTGACCTATGAGCAGAATATAACAACTGTTACAGGAAAGTATACAGTTGTATGTGAAATGTAAATTTGCAACAGTTCACCTAATACTAGATGTTAATGTTGTACCTGTTTGTGAGTTATGTTAGTATACTTTCATACTGATGTTACTGCTGTGTTTAATAAGGCAAACTTCAGGGAACATGTGATTTATAGCATGATGTTACATTGCATTCACAGATGTACTTTGACAGACGTTTGTATTTTGATGTGTATTTTTGTGGCTTTTCTAACGGGAAGGACAAATATAATATGATTGACCACTCTCACAAAAATGCATTATACACAAATAATTTACAATGTCAGGTGATTCATTGGGTCTATATTATTAGAACGAAGATTTCTAACTTTGAATACCATATGGGTGACACCATACAGTCGAAGTTAGAAAACTTCAAATTTGAAAATAAATAAATAAGTAAATAAAAAGAAAAGACTAAGCACTAAACTAAGGGTTGTAGGCTCTATAATGTGGTAAAAGGAAGACTTCCCTTTACTGCACTGTAGTGCGAGCTTGGAGTTGGTATATTTAAAGAGCAGGGGGTGTGGGGGGTGCAGGGGGGCTTGCACCCCTGCTTTAACATCTTAGATGACCTTTTTGTTTTTTTTTTAAATTTTTTTTCCGTATTTGAAGTTTTCTAACTTCGACCATATGGTGTCACCCATATGGTATTCGAAGTTAGAAATCTTTGTTCAAATAATATAGACCCGATTCATTTACCCTGTAGCTGATGTCATTATACAATACTGCTGGCATGTACATTTTTGTGGGCTAAGTCTTCAATGAGTTATCTATCCATTTATGATCTTTGTATTAGACATACCTGCATCATGTACATAGGGATATATACTGACAATCCCACACTCACATCCCTGTTATCAAGGTAGTGAGTATAAATGAGTTTTACCTTGATTAATGTGCATCCTAATAATCCTAATAAATATCACTTGACCGTGCCCCTTATTTTACAACTACGTGCATCCCACAGCTGTTATACCTAGATAACTATAAGTATGGATAGCAGTACACTGCTCTGTTGGTATGCAAAATGCATATGAGATGTCCTTCTGGATTGCAGTACATAAATACACTGCATATAGGACCAGTCAAACTTTCTATCATTCACAGTATGTGGGTTGCAAACACAAATGATTCTTTCCACACTTAATATTATGATTATAATGATTTTACAGGTGTGCATGATTCTTCTCAATATGTCCTCATTTGTGTGTGTGTGTGTGTGTGTGTGTGTGTGTGTGTGTGTGTGTGTGTGTGTGTGTGTGTGTGTACATTGCCATTACAATGTCATTATTATTTCCTTCATACATATAATGCAAGAAAAGAGTTAAATTCCTTTTCCTGTATGTGTGTATGTATGTTCAAGCATCAGTTATGAGTATGTAAATTATTTAGCTGGTTTACTTAAACATATACATGACAATGCCAGTGTAGCTCCAGAAATCTACACTACTTGCAGTATATGCGATGTCCCCTACTGTATCTGCTTTCCTTGACAACTGTTAACTCACATCTCAACTTTAAATATTTAGTTTTACATTCAATCACTTTGTTACATTGTAGTTGTGTCCCTCTCATCTTATTTGGTCAACATTTCCTTTTTTTAATAATTTAGATGTGGCCCTGAGTGGCCATGGCTGCAACTATGATGATCAACAGTTAGACTTACTGGTATTTGTACATCAAACTAGTGATATATATAAGTAAACTTTCCCCTTTATTCTCCCACTGTCTCTTAATTTATGTAGCTCAAGTTGCCCCTGACTTGCAGTATATCATACATGCATGTACGGTTACTGAGGTTAAGCTTATTTACACCTTGTTGTTTATATTGTGTACTCGTGCCGATATGCACCGCTCTGTGGCCACTAGCAGACATTCTGGCCATGAACAGGTACTGCTCAATGTGCAGGGCTTCTTATCTTGCATAGTAACTGAGGATTGCTGTGCTAAAAGGAAGGAAAATGTAGGCTAAGCATAACATGTACATGCTTGTTAATGAATCCCTCAGACAGAGTTGTTCTAGAGATATCATAGTTTCATAGGTAAATGCCACCATGTCTTTTAATAAGCCTGTCCACGCACTGAAACACACTTGTGTCCCAATCTGTTATAGGCATATATTAGCAGGAGGTATCTCAGGAAGTTTCAAAAGGTTATGTGGGCAGCTATGTTTGTTTGGTCATAGTTATATTTTTCAAGAATTTAATAATTTGTTTAAGTAAAATCCTATCTGAGCCATATTGATTAAGATAATGTCCTTTTTTCTTTCATATTTATTTTTCTTTGCTGAACCCCTGAAGATAAATATTTGGCAGCTTTGTCTGGCAAAACAAGGTCTTTATTAAGTAATGATGTATTGATTTATGGTTTGCTATCACCAGTCTGCATTATTTTTCATTACAGATTCCATTTTTACTTAGTATTTGGAATCACTCATTAATTCTGTCAGTCTGCACATACACACACACACACACACACACACACACACACACACACACACACACACACTAATAACTTTCAGCTAAGGAACTATCAACTAACTCTTTTCAAAACTGTAAAATTACTTCACAAGCAATTGACAGACTGTTTAGAAAGGAATCATGACAGCAGGCTGCTACCATGTATTGCAGTTTGTGTCAATTATTTAACAACTTTTGACTTTGTTAGTCATACAGATATACTATCATTTTGAGAAAAGTTTGACTGATTTAGGAATTTAGTTTTATAGCTTATCATTGTAGTTAACGGGTAGAGCTAATATAATTAAATTTGGAATCTCTTACTCCTTTGCCTCTTTTGCTAATGTGAGAGTTCCTCAGGGATCCTTACTAGAGCTTTTATGTTTTGTCATTAGATAAAAAAATTCCATTTTCAAATTTAGGGTTTTAATTTCAGATTAATAGTGTACTCTAATGCTTTGGTATTACTCTGCACCAGTGCTAATTCTCAGTCAGTTTCCTGACTGCTTTTTCCAGACTGCAGTGATGACATGTTGATTACCTTCTCAGTATAATTATGACTAAACCAAGAGGGAGACATTTCTTTTCTGACCTCCCACAGGATAGAGTACTATTTTTGCCGATGAAAGTTCTTCTGTTGAGTTGGTGTATGTTTCTTTAGTTAGTTAAGTGGTGCTCTTGACAGTGAGTACAAATTCTGAGTAAAACAGTTTTTGCTAAGTTGTCCCATCTATATAAGGATAAATATTTTTTCACCTTTGTTTGAGTGGAACTTATATTTTCTAGATGTAGAAAATGTTTATGAATATACTTTGTGTTATTTATTATTCTGTTCTAAGATACATGTGCAACACTCTTTTACAACTGCATCATTTTTACATTTCTTATGTGGTTAGCATTCCTTATCTGCTACGATTGAACACTTAATAGGTATTTATTTAAACCTTCTACTCTTAAGAAAATTATTTTTTTTCAATATTCTACGTGGACTACTCCTGTTATTAGGAAAACTAGAGCTCAAGCTTCATTATCTGTTAGAATAATGTTATTGCCTAAATATTTATCTGTGCACGTTACCTCGAATCGTAAAGCATTCATGTTAAAGACTTTATATAAGACTACTCTGTTTGCGGCTTGTTACTTTATGACTTTATGGCATGAATTCATGAAAATTTCTTATACTTGTTTCCATGGATGGAAAAATAATTAAATGAAACAAAATGAAGTGGAAGTACCACTTTCCTGTACCTATCCACTGAGTTGACCCCAACAGTCATTTACTTAGCTTTAGTCAGTCCAGAACACACACTTGTTCACATTCATCACAGAGAATGTATACTGTTGTACCATTGTATAGGCATCCCTCCATATCATGTCAGCCTTAGTTATACCTTTTTATAATCTACTCTATGTTATGCCTCTCTTTATTATATTCTTTCTTCCCAATTTATCTAACCTCAGTTCTAAAACTGCATTAAAGTATTTCTAAATTAGTCATTTGACTCCTTCTTTCCAAATCTACTCCTCCAAAAATGCATAAAACACCCTCTTATGGACCAGATACTGTCACTCTGACCACTAGTTACTGCCAGAAGCTGATAACACCCCACGGTCTCCTCCTTCTTCCTTTGTTCTCATTACCTTATTGACTACTCCTTTCTTGATCAAGATTCTCATTGCACTCTTCTCTCTGCATTTCCAGCTCCTAGTCAGTCCCCTGTAACATCCACATATTTCCCTTTTAATCTTGATTTTCTTCAGCAGGATCACATCCCCACTCCTTCCATCAGCCTATTTTTACCAGACTGTTTATTCCTGCAATGCTTCAGGTAACAAAGCTGATATTTAATATGTTTACCTTTCTTCCCCTTCATCTATCTTAATGTCCTTAGGATTGCATCATTTCTCGCTTGTAGTCTGTTGTTCTTCTAGGGATCAGTGCTGGTAGTGAAGTCAGGTGTAGCGTGGAATGAATTATTTTCAAAATTCAATCTTTATTATCAAATTAAGAGAAAGAAAATGCTGCTTCATACCCATGAGCTTTAGCTGTATACAAATATTATTTCAAGATACCTAAGTTAAATATCACTTACTAAAGTTAACACTTCTGTTTCAGGTGTATGTATGAATCAGTATCCATAGGGTGGTAAAATCCAAAGAAACTAATTAGAAAAACAAACAACAACTGTAAACTCTCTGAAATTCACTCAGATGACTAAAGATACAATATAGTTGACACTTGGTGAGGAAGAAAGCACTAAATAAACACTGAATGTGGTTATTGACACTGAGTGTTGAGCTTTTGTACCTTGGGTCATGTGAATGAGTTTGGGAGGGTCAGCTGTGGTTATGTTAATGCAAATGTCAGAAGAAATGCTTTTTGAGTTTCATTACAGCCGAGTGCACCTGCAGGCGTTAATGTAGTTATCTTCCCCTGCACTTCTAGGCATCAAATATTGCCTGTTCATATTTGCATTAACAATTCCAAACCCATGTTACATACAAGGTATCAGAATGTCTTATCTTTTAGCATACATGATGGCAAACACAACTGTATTGATGTTTGACTACTGTCAATGACACACACATACACAAACACACACACACACACACACACACACACACACACACACACACACACACACACACACACACACACACAATAAAGCAACCTATTAAAAAAATATATCAAAAAGTTTTGTTCAACCCACATAACTCTACACTATGTGAATCCTTCAGTGCAAAATGATTCTACAAAACCTTATATACACTGAAAAAAAGCATATTAAATATCCTTACAAAAATGATATACAAAAAGTATACAAAAAACTTCAACACTATCAATATCTATAAGTGTTCATTTAGGCCCGGTCTGTATGTGGCCCCCAAATTAATTATCCAAAGCTTTTCTTTTCTGTCCAAAATTGTATGCTTCTCCCCATTAGATAAATTACTGCCCCAAACCACATCTATACCAACAAACACAAAATGTTCCAAAGCATGCTCCACCTCGTGCTTAAATAAGGCGTCCCTAGATCTTTTACAATTAATGTCACTCAGATATTCAGCTATTTGATTTTTAAAGGCTCTGCAGGTTTGGCCAATATAGAAGGTCCCGCACTGGCATATAGGTATATATATATATATATATATATATATATATATATATATATATATATATACATATATATATATATATATATATATATATATATATATATATATATACACATGACCCATTCAGTGTGACATGTGATCAAATACCTGATCTCATATACCTTCGAGGTATTTATTGAGGTAAAGGATTTAGATCTAGATACAACCTTGCATTAAACACAATTACCACAACTGTTACAACCCCTCAGAACCTTAATTTGCTGGATATTATAAAGTAGTCGGGTGTTTCTGTTTGCTGGATATTATAACGTAGTGGGGTGTTTCTGTTTGCTGGATTCCTGACTTGGACCTAACTTTATTATTATAAGGTAGTCGGGTGTTTCTGTTTGCTGGACCCTTGTGCTGTGTGTATTTGGTTTGGTCCTTGCACAGTGGTGGTCAGTGTGCACCAGTTCGTTGGTTTGGTTGCACTTGTGTTGAGCAGCTAGATGAATTATTTGGAAAACATTTAATATGTTTTAAACTGGTTCTGTCTCTACATTAAATTGTTTTCCTGACTTGGACCTTGCTTTATTGTTATAAAGTAGTCATGTGTTTCTGTTTGCTGGACCCTTGTGCTGTGTGTATTTGGTTTGGTCCTTGCACAGTGGTGGTCAGCGTGCACCAGTTCGTTGGTTTGGTTGCACTTGTGTTGAGCAGCTAGATGAATTATTTGGAAAACATTTAATATGTTTTAAACTGGTTCTGCCTCTACATTAAATTGTTTTCCTGACTTGGACCTTGCTTTATTGTTATAAAGTAGCCATGTGTTTCTGTTTGCTGGACCCTTGTGCTGTGTGTATTTGGTTTGGTCCATGCACAGTGTTGGTCAGCATGCACCAATTCGTTAGTTTGGTTTTGTATATATATATATATATATATATATATATATATATATATATATATATATATATATATATATATATATATATATATATATATATATATATATATATATTTATATATATAAGGTTACCTATCAAAACATCTACTCTTCATAACATAGGTTCATAGGATCATAGGTAGGTACTAGGCTATTGGCCTGAGGGTCTACGTAAGCCTATCCAACAAGGTTCGCTGGCTTACGGCACCCAAGAAAGTTATTTTCCTGTGCTACTGTTGAACAGAGATACAGAAGTGATCCCCGGGGTGTATTTCCTATTTCCCATCCACTCATCAAAGATTTTTCTTGAAGAGTGCTAATGAAGAACTTTGCTTGACATAGATGGGTAGCCTGTTCCAGAGTATGGGAAGTCTCTGGGACAGGAATCTATCCCTCCAGCATGTCCTGCTTATTGTGGTGACAAGGTTTAGGTCCCTAGAGCATGTAGCTCAGAGGGATTGAGATTTCTTTAGGTGTAGCATGTCCAACAGCTCTTGGTTTGACATAGCTTTATATGTTAGGCAGAGATCTCCTCGGAGTAGGTGATATGCTATGGAGTAAACATCTAAACTCAAAGCATCAAGACCATAACATCTAAACTTCAGAACATCTAAAACTCATAACATCAAATCTCAAAACATTGAAAACTACAAAGCAACTATAAATAACATCCCACAGAGTTTTTACTATGTTTATGCAGGGGGAAAGCCCCCCTGCACTCCCCATGTGGGGAGCACCACCCCCCATAAATTAAAATATACCAACTCCAAGGCCGCACTACAGTGGGGGAAAAAGTTAATTTCTTAACCCCACTGTAATACGACCTTGGAGTTGGTATATTTAATTTACGGGTTGTGTGTGTGTGTGTGTGTGTGTGTGTGTGTGTGTGTGTGTGTGTGTGTGTGTGTGTGTGTGTGTTATCTATCTATCTATATATATATATATATATATATATATATATATATATATATATATATATATGGATCTACTTTGTTTGTTCGAAAATACATTACATCGAACAAACAAAGTAGATGCCCACGTCAGCGAAAGTGCATTTCAAAAAAAGTGCACTTTTGCTGAAGCCTGGTCTTTGGATCAGCTGATTAAAAATAAAAAAGCACAGAAAACATGCTTTGAAAGGGGGCCAAGCCCCCCCCCACACCCCCTTCTTAAATATACCAAAAATTGCACTACAGCGAGGAAATGGAATATTCCCATTCTACACTGTATTGTGATCTCTGTACTTCGTTTTCGAAGTTTTGGTAGTACGAACAACTGGGCTTGATCGAGTGGGTTTCGAATTACTGAAACTTCATACAAACAAAGTAAACCCACACACACACACACACATATATATATATATATATATATATATATATATATATATATGTATACACACACACACACACATATATATATATATATATATATATATATATATTTATATAGATATATATATATATATATATATATATATATATATATATATATATATATATATATATATAGATAGATAGATATAGATAGATATAAGAATGGAGACTCTGCAGTCAAGCCCTGCTATGCAGGTGGGGCTGAGGGCAGTATAGTTTCCTATAGAAATGCTTTCTTGATGCTTTTTCAGTGTTTCATGTTTCTGTCATTTTTGGATACAAACAGTTATGTCCTTAAGCTAATAATGTGATGTATTTTACATGCAGTTAGTTTAATTTCAAGGAGTCATAGAAGAAAATCTGGGAAATGAACTGTGATTGTTTGCACCTTACCTTAAAGTGTGTTTATCTGTGGTCTTTAAATATTTTACATACAAGGAGAGGAGAACAGTCAACAAATGACTGAGTAAAGTATATGTTAAAAACAAAGATTTCTTTTTTTCTTAATTTTGAGTTTTTGGAAACTTGATCATATGGCCTCAACCATATGAATTTCAAGTTTCCAAAAACTCAGTGATATAATATAAATATGGATCAGTAGATCTATTTTCCAGGGTCACGTCAGGACTATGAGTGTCTTTTATAGGGTCACACATTTTCCTGAGGTACTCAGTGCAATAGACTGCTGTGTTGCAGTTAGAGTCCCATCTGATTCATGGGGAAGCAGTGCAGAAACAGGAAAGGCTGCCATTCCATCAGTTGCCGGGTAGTGTGTAATGTATGGGAATGCATCACCAACATCTCTGCCTAATATTCTGGCAGTGCACATGATTCCCATATCTGGCACATTAGCTCACACTACCATCTCTTTCTGGATAGTGATCATCTTGTTGGTAAATAGAAAAATACTTGTTTTATTTAAGTAATTATTCATGGTAGCATTCTGTGCATATGTGGAGGGTTGACCTATTAATAGTAATTATCAGAACATTAAACCAAGTTTTCTTTATTTTGTCCCTCTCGTTCTCTATTTTTTTATTTCAGGTGATGCTGGATGTTTACAGGAGCCATGGATCATGGCACCAGTGAAAAATCCAAGCAAAGCAGCAGAAGAGAACTACAACACAGCCCAGTCCCTGACCCATATTGTCACTGATTGTCACTGAATGAGTCCTTGCCCTCTAGAAGATTTGCTTTAAGTGCCCCATTAAGTCTGGTGGTGCCCTTCAGTATGACCCAGGTACTGCATGCTGGATGTTTACTGCATTTTGCACTCTGCACAACGTGATGAGGCACCAGTCGGGTGGTAAAGTAACTCCTGGTGTAACTGCAGCTTCCAATTCCAGTCTAACTATGACTAAATAATGACCAGCTAGCAGCAGTAGTAAAGGACCTCATGCAGCAGGCTCATACATGGTATACAATGGTGTAGGCAAAGAGGCAACATCTAGTCTAGAACTATGGACCATGACATTCAAGTTAGTGTTTCCTTTTTTGCAAAAACAGCATAGTATAATTGATGCATGCAGCAATATCTGTGGGCTATGTGTGGTGCATGGTCTACTGTCAATGTTCATCAGACATTCCATCTTATCTTTAAAATTATATATTTTTATTTCAGAACAGATAATGATATTATTGTTTGTAAAAGTCATGTCTAAGTGCTCATTGGTGTCTGATGAGTGATGTTGTAAGGCTTCGTATAAAGAATAATAACATATTTTAACTGTTTTGGACAATACATTCTCAAGAGTGGGTACACCTAAGCATGCACATGCTGAATGTCCAGATGTGGTAGAGTTAGTAAAAAGTGTTACCAACTCACTCCAGTACAGCTCTTTTGAGTGTGTACCTTTAACTCCCAGTGGGTGTGGCTTGAGCCTTTAAAAAATGAATTTATCCCCTTGCAAGTCTAACAAATACTCATTGACAGAGATCAAATATCAAAACAATAGTGCTTGCCGTCGTGTATGCTTCAAGATGAAATATTCTAATACTGTGTATGTAGCATGGTTTTTGAATTATTAATGCAAATATGAACAAGCAATATTTGATGCCTAGAGGTGCAGTAGGAAGTAACTGCAGAAACGCCTGGAGGTGCACTCGGCTGTAATGAGATTATTTCATACATTGCATTTGAATGAAAATGTATCGTATTGCTTTTTATATTATGCAATGTTTCCTCATTCTGAACTATGTTGTTTGTTGATGTACTTCACATCAGATTATTTCATTTGGTTATACAAGATAATTTGTTGCCACAGAGACAAAAACATCATGCAGCAATGAGGGTGAAGTGGCAGCAGTGTTTTTTTACATGACAGAATACTCATTTTAATTTTTACTTTTCTTATGTTTCCCTGAATACTTAATACTTTTTCACTATTATTATAAGTTGTAGGTCACTGCCAGCTGTAACAATAGTAATGCACAGAGTAGTAATGGTGCTAAGCACTACAGTCTTATGTTATGACATACAGATTTCTTTCTGCAATTCCATGAGTTTTTTAAGCAGTACCATTACAGGAATGAAATGCATACTCTTGAAAAATGTCCTGAGTCTCCCCTTTTTTGTCTGATTTTTTTTTCTTTTTTTTTTTTTACTTTATTTAATAACTTATTCCCCTTTGAGTTAAACATTGACATGTGTGTGAAGGTCAAATAGAAATGTCATACTTGATTCACAGTAGGTGAAGGTCAAATGTGTCAGACACATCTCCTAAAGATAAGCTAGGTGATGATGCAAGGGACTTTGAACAGGGGCTGCCACAAGAGCTGGATTGTGAATTGGACCAATGTCATGATCTTGATGCAGGTGATTCTGCAGACATTGATCTGACAGTACTGTTGGTCCATAACCAGGACCTCAAATGCGAGGTTCTTCTAGATGTAGATGATCACTGACATGGACTGCATGAAATCTCTTGTGCTTGTTCCCCCTTACTAATTGTAGTACTTTTTTGAGAAGCACTTGTAGTCTCATGTAATCTGCCCCTACATGTCTGGAAAATACCCAGTCTTCTTCTCCTTCCAAGACTGACTTCTACTTGAGTCTTAGAGTCCTAATTAGTGTACAAATGTAGGCAGTGATGGATGCTTGGAGTTCCACCACGCTATGCATCAGTGTGATCATGGCATTATTTCCTAGTCTGTGCCACTTCCGTGTACTGCTGGAAATCCTCACATATACCCTGGAGTGACTCTGACCATTTCAAGCTGACACTCGGTGGTAGAGCTCTGAGCCCTAACAATGTCACACACATCTGCTACTGGACAGCCAATGCTTTATATGTTTCCTGAGGTCACTATAACAGATTCCTGCACCTGTGCCCCTTTGCAAAGGTGACACTGTGGACACTGTTACCTCTGAATTTCTGTCATCATCCTGACCTAAAAGTGTTTGCCTACGTTTAGAGATACTGGTGTAGAGGTGCGTGGATTTTCACCTGTACAGGTGTGAGTGTGATGTCAGCATTTGCTTGACTTTGTGATGCACTGCCACCTCCTGAAGGGTTACTATCATGTTGTGAGCTGTGAGAGCCTTCCATTATACTTCTAGTCTGCATGCTCCTCTTCTCAGGTTGCCTCATAAATATAACAATGATATCATCATAATTTCCTTCAGCAACCATTCTGCTGCCATTCTCCAAATGTATTGGTATACTAGAGCTGTTTGTTTCTGCTGTTGACCGTATAATAAATTATTTCAAAATATTACCAATAAAGAAGTAGCATACACTATAGTATGCTGAGTAAGTAGGTGTGGGATAAATTTGCCATGCTTACTGCCTTCATTATCATTCTGTGCAGATGTCGACGGTTGACCTATTAATAGTAATTATCATATGTTTAATGTAATCATTCCATGTCAGCATTGAATTCTCTGCATAAATATATGCTACTGTTTATAAACCAATCTTTCTGACCAGACATGTGTTGCTGCTGCAGATGTTGGTAACAGCCAGTGTCCACACCACCTTTGATTATTCCAGCCTCATAATTTTCTATGCACAGTCATCCCCAAAAATGTTGAGGAGGTATTCTTTATCTGGTGTTAAAGGGATAACTGTTGGAGGAACTCCCCCCATTACTGACATGGGCAATTACATTATGCCTCATCTTGGCTCTAGCAATCATGCAGTATCATTTACCCTCTTTCTGAACTGTTTTAATGAGTTATTATTTCCTGTGGCTGCAATAATGCTCATAACAACTTGATTTCAGACCTTTACCCTCTCCTCTTGTTTGTGACCCCCTTTCCCAAAAATATGTTTGCCATATGTCCTAAGGACTGACATGAGAATGTGGTTTTCCTCATGCCTGAAATTGTCCTTTCTCTGCATGCAAAAAATATGCCACAATTATAAACAAAAAACTTTTTATGTAATCATTAATCCAACAAAACAGCAATGAAAGCATGCCTACTATCCTCAGAAAAAATAGGTGACACTAACCCCATAATTTATACAGATGTAGAGTGTTAGTCCAGCCATGTAAAGTTTTCTTGTATTCAAAATACTGTCATTTTTCATTCATCAGTAACAGTCAAAAATCTCCTAGTAAAGACACATGTATGTTGAATCAACAAAACATCCTTGCCACTTCAGTAAATCACAATTCAATCACTGCATTTCTGTTATATTTGTACAATCACTAGATGACACTAATTTTTTTTTCTCAGGGATCAGTAACATTTCCACTGCTGCTGCTGATTTTCCATTTACAAATTATTGCTTTACAGTATTCACTTAAGCTATTGTAATGCGCCCATCATATAAGTAAAGCAAACATTTCTTTAAGTAAGCTTGGTAATGTTACATCATTTTAACTATTTCATATTAATCTGAAGTTGTTGTTGTTTGTCTTTTGGCTTTTTCCCAGAAAGGGGTCGCCACAGCGGAACTCTGGTCTGCTAATGATTGGCAGTAGATTTTTACAAAATGCCAAGGTGCCAGCTCGATGCCCAAGCTTCAACGACGGCATGCCCATTTACGCACGCATGTCTTTCGAACGCTACCCAACCGTGGGGAGGAATCTGATGTATTTATATTATTTTTACTTTCTTTAAACAGTCCATGGTTTCTTCAGCTATTTGTCACCTAATCCAAGTAATCACAAGTTAATATGGTGAGCTTAAAAATATTCACTTATGTTCAGGGTCATTTATATGTTTTGTATGCAGCTTAAACCCTTATATGTTTATCTCTATGACTCAGCAGTATGAGAATGTGAAAGTCTGTGTAACCAGGCCTCTTGTATTCATGTACATGGGTAATGCTGCCATGAACATGCTGTGGATGGGGCAGAGCCCACTGCAGTTCCCAGCAAACTGGAGAATCCTGTTGGAATGCAGAGATAACCTGAGTTATTCTCTACCCAGATCATGTTTATAATTGGCAAAACGGAGTCATATGCATGTGAATTTGCAAAACTATGAAGCATAATCTCAACCCATCTAACATCATCTGGCACACCTTGTTACCACAAAGCACTCAATGGTTACTAAAAGCTGGTACACATACACACACACACACACACACACACACACACACACACACACACACACACACACACACACACACACACACACAAACACAGAGGCATATTTATTTCTTCAAAAAGCATCTTCCTTCCAGAAAATGAATACTCCTTCTCTACTGCATGACAAATGTATAAATGAACCTCAGGTGTAATTCTCCAAATAGGTAACACTAGTACTCTAGCAGATAAAGCATTTTTTGTCAGAGAAAACTTGCCAATATTAACAATACCAGGTCTAATGCCCTCACATTCTGGTTAACTGGGTTTGTTCTGGGTGAAGGTATACCCCAGAAGGAGTAGATCTATACCTGTGAACCACAGCTCTGTATCTTCTGAGTGATCTGTATAAGATCCAAGTGTACGTTAGAGGAACTGACTGGTAACAGATTGACATCTAGCTGATGTTGGGAAGCACCTGTCATTCCCTGACAGGTATCACTCACCCTGGATATACTACAGATGGGTCTACCTGAGAAGAACAACAAGCAAAATGAACGACAACGAGATGACCGACACCGGAAGACCGATAATGGGAATACCCAAGTCAAAATACCGATGCCGAAAACACTGACATGCGAAACAAGGGTGACTGTGTAAGTGTGCGATAGTAATGGACTTTAGGGTTAGGGTGCGGGTAAGGTAAGTGTGCGATAGTGATGGACTTTAGGGTTAGGGTGCGGGTAAGGTAAGTGTGCGATAGTGACGGACTTTAGGGTTAGAGTGCGGGTAAGATAAGTGTGCGATAGTGATGGACTTTAGGGTTAGGGTGCAGGTAAGGTAAGTGTGTGATAGTGACGGACCTTAGAGTTAGGGTTTGGGTTAAGGTTAGTGCATAGATAGTTGTGTATGTAAGGTTTAGTGTAGGTTTATCAGGTTTTTGGTGTGCTTGTGTTGTGTGTTTTTCAGAATGGGGAATTTGTCTTGTTTTGTTGACTGTCGGGATTGTGCTTTATCAGGCATGTGAACTTTCATGTTTTTGCACTTTTGTTTTTGTGGTGTCGGTCTTTTGAGCTTTCAGTGTTGTCAGGTAGACCCACTACAGGCACAGGTACAATGATCTACAAAAGCATAAGTCCAACCAGCTAGCTATGTGGGTTGATCAGGTAGTGGCAAGAATATCAGAGTTCTATAGTATGTATTATCTATTAAAGATTTTGGTCATATTAAGCCTAGGTTTAAAAAATAAACCATAAGAAGTTTGCATAAATTTGGTAGAAGAACTATGTGTAACTACAAACATGTATATATAATGTTATTATAATAATACAAAAGAAAGCATTAACATATCTATACACAGACATGCATTTATATACAACTATATTGAATGTTTATGCAATGCCATCAGAACATCAGAACCACTGGATTCAACAATTTAAATTTTGCTTGACAGATAAATAAGACATGTTGGTGAGACAGACGTGTCTCAGAGGATCCCCATGCTCTGGAACAGGCTCCTCATCCATGTGAAGCAGAGTACCTCCCTATCCCTATTTAATTGCAATCTTGACCAATGGATGAGAAATTGAGGATTCACCCAGGGTCTGGCAACCATGTCTTTGAAAGAAAGAGGTCAACAATAAAGCCCAAATTAATATACCCCCACATATAAACTCTGAACTACCTAACTAACATACCCCCTCCAAATAAACTCCCATAATACATAGGGATACAATTGGGTTGGATTGTACATCTCGGCTTATAAAGATCCTGGTGTTTGTTAGACTAGTATATAACCATGAACCTATGAACATAATTTTTTTATAAATATATATATTTTTTTTATTTATCATTTGTTGACCGGGAAAGTCCGGCTAGATTCCACAGAGCCTGTTTTCAGCAGAGGCCTGGGGAGAAATGCTCCAGATGCATGTCTTTGGAATGTGGGAGGAAACCCACGTGAACACAGGGAGAACATGCAAACTCCACACAGTAGGCACCCCAGCCGAGAATCGAACTAGAGAACCGCTTGCTGTGAGGCGACAATGTTAACCACTGCCTCACTGCACCACCCAATGAGTATACCTATGAGTAAAGAAATATATAAGTATGCATATATATTTCAGCAAATTACACATATACATCTGTATTAGTACACTTGAAAACATGAAAATGAAAAAGTATGTATGTATTTATACACAAACCAAAAAAAATTGGATTGCCACATAATTTCATTTACAGTATGTATTACCTTAGTTAGTAGTACATGCAGGAGGTTTTTGTAAAGAATTTTTTTTTTTTGTGTAGGCTAGAAATATTTATTAGTAAGTATAATAATTATATAAGGCAGTAATTTATTCCACCATTTTAATTGCACCTACAAGATGTCTGATCTCAGATACCACACCTTAACCAGAGTGGAGTTTAGGGGAGACAGGTGGAGGCTTCAATGCCAAGTGAATGACCAGCACATAGCTTAGTGAGAAATGACCTGTCATATTACTTCTGCATGCATTTTTAAACTCTTATATGCTTACTGTTGTTAAGCAGAAAATTATCAAAGCATGCATTATTGTTCTTAAGTTTATCTACAGCATCCATCTGTAACAGTAAATATGTTTTGCTTAAAGAAGGTTGAACTGATAGGAAGTAAAAACATCATTTCAATTGCTACTTTTTTGTGTGTACAGCTTCTGTCTGAAGAAAATTCAGACTGTTACATGAAACTGCAACTTAAGTATGCAAACCATAACAACTGAAAGTACAGACTAGATTGAAAGAGTACTGTAAGACTAAGATTCCAGACAATATCCCTCCCCAAATAGAGAGGCTATGCACATATATAAAAGGGTAACAACATAAAGGAAGATGCAGTCCTACTGTTTAACTTGAATTAAGGAATTATTGGTATCTTCCATTTTAATTTTTCCAAGTCTTTTGGGTTTCTAATGCCATGATGGGAATGTACCCCAGGATATAATTAGAGTTAATGAACTTAGTATTGTTAAGTAAAATATTGGCACAATTTGGGAATTCATATGTGAGTAAATGTTTAAAGAAATAAGCTGATATACTAAACAGCTACAAGGGCAACTGAAATGCCTTGTAGAGTACTAATAGTCATATTAGAAATGTTTAGGAAAAAAAAGGTAAGATATGTTTATAAAACATAGTAATAGAAGGACTAAAATGCTATAGTGCAGCATTGCAACCAAATCAAAAAGAAATGTCCAAAAATGTATTTATTTGACATTTGTTGATGGGGTTAGTCCATCTGAGCTTGTGCCCTTTTTCAGCGGAGGCCCGGGGAGAAAAATCTCCAAAAACAAGTTTTAAATAGTAATAAGATATACTAATTCACTAATATAGACTTAAATGATAAAATTCACAGTATAATTGAGAAAAGTAAGTTTCATAAGAAGTATAAAGTCAAATCTGTCAGGAGTGGAACTTATAAATAACATTATTAATTATAAAATCTCAATGCTAGAAGTCTAAACCTCAAAATGCACTCTCTTGAGGCACTCCTAGAAATGGAGAACACCAATATCTGTACAGTAACTGAGACCTGGTTCAAGGCTCCAGGGAGCACCCCTACAATACCAGGCTACAAGTCTTACCACACATTTTGGCCACCAAACCAAGACCAAAACACTAAAGGTGGGGGAGTGTCCATATTCACCAAGGATATTCACACCTCCAGGCTAGTTATCAACACAATGCATCTGAAATTCTCCAGGTGCTGCTAACGCTAGGTAAGACTGCAATCCAAATTGGAGCTTGCTACAGATCCCCCACCATGCCTCAAGATTCTCACTACACCTTTCTAAACATACTGGAAAATATTAAGATACAACCAAACACCCTACTACTGGGTGATGTCAACTACCCTGCCATTAACTGGGAAAACTACTCAGGTACCAACATCTTTTCCCAACGGTTCTTGGAATTCATAAATTCCAACACCCTGGATCAACTAATCCTTTGTCCCACCAGGGGCTCCAATATCCTAGACCTGGTCATTACCAACCTGGGAGATAGATGCTCTATACCAGTGGTCACCCCCTCATTGGTCAGGTCTGACCATAAGCAAATCACCCTTGACATCCACATCCCACCCCCACTCCCTACCCCTGGTAAGGAAATCTCCGTAAAAAACTTCTCCAAAGCCAACTTCATGCTACTCAAGTCAGAAGTGACAAACTTCATGACACCCATGCAGACGGGATCTGAAAGTTCAACTGCTGAATCATACACTAAGGCACTGTATGAGCACATCCATTCGTGCATGAATCGTGCCATCCCAAACTGAACCAAGATGCTCTCCTCCAAAAAAGGAAGCCAATTTGGTGGTTTCCTGCCATAAACAAACTATACAACAGAAGGAAGAAACTGTTGCAGAAAAGAGGAAAATCCCAGGATGCAAAAAACTCTCTTACCAGCCTCAGTAAGAAGCTGAGATCCCTCATAAAATCCTCCAAAGCTAGTTACGAAAATAAAATTACCAAAGATTCCAAAGACAACCACAAGGCATTCTATAGTTATGTCAAGAATCTAAATGGCAATGCTCAGATCTGCTCTGAGCTACAACAGAATGGCATTAAATATACTGATCTGAAGGATATTGCCAGTATCCTGGCAGATCGATTTAGTGCCAACTTCACCCCCACCCTCACCACCTAAAGGGCCCATCTCAATACCAAAAGATTGCCAAAGTCTGGTAATCACGGCCACACAGGTAGAAACCGCACTCTCCAAAGCTAAGAATACAGTATCCATGGGACCAGATGACATCCCGGGCTGTGTATTACATGAACTACAAAATTAACTGGCACTTCACCTAAGTGTCATGTTTAATCATAGCCTCACCTCAGGCTTCGTGCCCACTGAGTTGCGCACAGCTTCAGTTATCCTACTGCACAAGGAGGGATCCACCCTGGAACCCAGGAACTACTGTCTCATCAGTCTGATGAGCTGATCTGAAAGGGCATGGAACGCATTATCATGGAACTTATAAACAAAGACATTGGCAACCTTCAAACACTGGACCCCACCCAGTTTGGGTTCATGAAGGGCCAGTCTTGTCTCCTGAACCTGATTGACTTCTTTGAATCAGTCTCTAGAGCTGTGGACAAGGGTAAGGCTGTTGACACAGCTTATCTGGACCTCACCAAGACCTTCAATACCATCCCCCACTCTGGCATCATAGATAAACTTACTAAGCTGGGCATAAATCCCTATGTCACTTGATGGGTTGACAACTGGCTTACTGACAGAATCCAGTCTGTAAAAGAAGCCGACTTCAAATCCAGCTCCAGACAAGTTACCAGTGGAGTACCTCAGGGTTCAGTCCTGGGACCGCTCTTGTTTGGCATCTACTTCTCTGAAGTACAGGCCAACACTAAGGGACTATGGCTTACAAGGTTCGCAGATGACTGTAAACTGGGAGCCATTACTGAATCTCCAAATTATGTGGATATCCTACAAAAGGGACTTACAGAAACAGATGCTTGGTGCCAGAGCCATGGGCTTAAGCTTAATGCCAAGAAATGTATAGCTATCCCCTTTGGGAAAAAACATGTAATCATGAACTGCCACATAGATGGTAGCACACTAAATGCCGAAACTGTGATGGCAAACCTCATCACTAAGGGCTTCTCATCCAGAAAAAAGGAGGTCATTGTCCCACTGTACTCATCCCTCATTAGACCCATTATAGAGTACAACACCTCGTCTGGTATGTACCTCACAAGACATCTGCAACAGCTGGAAAGGCCGCAGAAATACCTCACTAAAAGAATCACAGGCCTAAAGCAGATGCCCTATGCTGACTGTCTAGAAAAACTCCAGCTAAACTGTGTGGCATATCGTCTACTCAGAGACAATCTCTGCTTAACATACAAGGCCATGTCAAACCCTGAGCTGTTGGACATGCTCCACTTAGAGAAATCCCAATCCCTCAGAGCCACATGATCTAGGGATCTAAACCTTGTCATCACAATAAACAAAACATGCTGGAGGGATAGGTTCCTGACCCAGAGATTCCCCATACTCTGGAATAGACTGCCCAAACATGTCAAGCAGAGCACCTCCTTGGCCATTTTCAAAAGGAAACTTGACAATTGGATGGGAGATAAGAAATTCACCCTGGGGATCACATCAGTCACCCTGCTAGACAGGGGTCCAGGGAAGTAAATATTGTGGGAAGAAATATCCAGGGAAGTGTAATGGCTAGGCTTGTATAAGCCCTAGGGCCGATAGCCTAGCACCAACCTATGAACCTATGAACCTGTAATTAATTAATTAAACTATTAGACTATTAAATTAAATTATAACATAATTAAATAAATTCAGTATTCTGTCTTTAACTGATTTCATTACTATATGTAACTGAAAGAATATTTATAAATAATGGTAGTAGAAGGACTAAGTGTTTTTGCTACAGTATTACAACCCAGATTGTTTCAGGTCAAAATATCAGCTGTATTAGAATTTCTTGTGTTACTGTCAGTAGACTACAAATGTAAACCCCACCAAGACTTGATCCCATGTATGCATAATACGCAATGTCTAACATTATGTGTGAATTTATTGTGTGCATTTCTCCTTCATTTATTTCAACTTTTCTTGTGTCAGTTATATATTACTTTGTCCTTCTTTGCTTCCTTTCTCTACCATTTCTGTTAATTTTTACAGATACAAAATCATGAGGAGTAGCTCAGCTGCATACCTCCCTAGGTTAGGGAACACTCACCCTCTGCTCATCTAGGGATGCCTTTACAGGGTCAAGGCAGTGGCACTGGTCCTGCAAGCACCTTGGAACATGGCAGCCTGGCAAGACTCACTGAATTGGAGTTCCACACTACTTTTCACCTTCTTCCTTCCATTATCCTTTCATCTGCACCCTCTTACCATATCTACCCTAAACTACCCTGTTATATAAAACAATTTTGAAAAACTAGGGGAAGTCTAGCATTGCAGGGAAGCTTAAGGGAATGCAACTCTCCTGAGTGCATTGTCCTTTGGATGAGATATTTTAAGGTCTTTTCTGCTTGAGTTCTTGGTATCTGAGGTGGCTGTAAAAGACTCCATGACACTTCATGAAAGCAGTAATTACACGATTTTGTGTATATATATATATATATATATATATATATATATATATATATATATATGTATATATATATATATATATATATATATATATATATATATATATATATATATATATATATGTATATAAAACATACACGTAGTTGAAACCATCATTCTATACATTTATCTTTTAGTCTTCCTTTTTGTCTGCTTTTAACCCCCACCAATTTAACCATAAATAAAATGTTATATATTTTTTCATCTCTGCTCCATTCCATTTTTATTATATAATACTTCACTGCACCCCACATTCCACATAAACTAAATATAAACAAAAGCCTTCCTATTCAGTCTGTCAACCCATAACTTCCCTGTAAACTGATATTTTCTATAGAAAAATATATTTCTATTTCCTTTTCTGAATCAAATTCTCATACTTTCATACCATTATTGGATTTTTTAGATAAGCATTTCAAATCTTTTCAGCACAATAACAATTGTAAACTTACAACTGCATAATACTAAAGGACTCCATTTTAAACATTTAGTTCATACCTTCCAATCCAGTGTACCAGTCTTTTCTTTTTTAGTAGACTGATATTTTCCCATAAAAACATTTATATATATATATATATATATATATATATATATATATGTGTGTATATATATATATATATATATATAAATATATATATATATATATATATATATATATATATATATATATATATATATATATATATATGTATTTGTATGTATCAATTATCTTTCTAGCCCAAATTATTTCCTTATTGTAAAACTACTACTGCAATTTTTTAGATGTTTCACAATTGACAAAAATGTCATTCTGTTATCAGTGGCATACCTCAAACATTACAGAACACTACATGCTTACTACAATTGCCTTTTTAGGTGCGTCTCGAATTAATAAGAGATATTCCATCATCAACTCCATACCACAAACATTACACCTCCTTTCTTCATACTGCTTATATTTCATTAATGCCTTAGCAGGGAATCTGTTCAGTGAAATCCTCCACAGAAAAAAGAAACTGATGCTCCTAAATGTTATCTAACCTTTGTTTCTTTGCTCTGAATGCTCCCCTTGTACCATCTGTGAATCCCACCTAAAGGTTTATAAAATAAAACTTCTCCATGATTTCTTCACATCTCACTATTACTCCAGACTTCTTCATACTTAATCTCAGAGCTACTATCTTTCTACAATGCTTACCTTATTGCCTTTCACCATTTCTCAGTTTCCTCTTCCAGCTACACATTAACTCAAAAATTCCTCATATTTAACAGCTAATGCACATGCTACCAAATTATTAACATTGCAGCACATAAATGTAACAATCCAAAATAAATATAATGAATCTAAATACACTGTAAGATCAACTAACCCTAACTTACCTTTTCTCTTTTATTGTGCAAAACCTGTCTCTTTATAAGGGTTAATCTAAACTGCCAGATTGCAAAAATATGATTTAAACAATCTTTTTTAATAGAAGGAAATATAAATATATAAATAGCATCAATTAACTTTTCCTGTATAATAGACTAAAGAATATCTACCTTTTTAATAATATTTAAATTATGCATCTATCAGATACAAACCTTTCTGACATTCAATAAGTTTTTCCTTTGCAGTTCTCTTTTTCTACACCACGAAATGTTATACATGATACCACAGTCTCTTTTATATTAACATGTCCCTCCTATTTTTATATCACCAACCATTTCATCTTTTCTTTCTTAAGTGTTATTCTCACTATTTTTAACATTTCAGCCAGTGCATTCATAGACATCCCTACCCAGATCTTATTCTTTCCCATTAAAACCAAATCATCCGTATCAAACTGTAAATAAAAATTGCTTTGTAAAGAAATCTTTACTTCCATCATATTCTTACTTATACTTCCTATATCATTTATCAGTGGCAGAAACAAAACTGTACTCATAAGTCAACCTTGTCTTACCCCTTACTCATCCTAACCTCATCTCTTATCCATCCATTTACTAAAACTTTAATCAACGTGTTCTCAAATCCCCTTTGCAAAATGTCTTAGAGTGCACAACACAAGACAATGCATATGATAATATCTTTATAATGTCACTCAGTTCAATATTCCTCTCAGCTTCTCCCACCATTACTCCTTCAACAATCTCCTAAACCAAAATAAGCATATCTTTAATATTCCTTTCCATAATCCCATATATATCATCCATCATAAAATAATTTATAAACATTTCAAATCTCTTTGGAATAACCTTCGTAACATTTTATAATCAGCATTGCATAATATGAAAGATCTCAGATTTTAACATTATAGTGCATACCTTCCTATTTGATATTCCCCACAGAAATTATACTCATATTTATTTCCCTTACTCCCACAAAGTCCCACACTATCATACCACTACTGAGGGGTGGACTGGGACAGGAATTAGACTCTGACATCATCGGATCCAGCAGCCCATTTTCAGTAACTAGTGTGGGATATTGAAATTCTTAACAAAATCGGGGAAAATGGATTAAAATAAAACAAACTGAGAAATGTTGAAACAATAGATATTTAGTAATATATTACTTCAGTTCACCCATATACACTTTAGTCATGTAAGGCTTGAGTCTCAGCAACAAAACATTCACACACTATCCTAATCTATCTTGATTGAGCCTGCAAAACGATTAGGTTAAAAAAAAACATTTTATCCATAAGTAGCTTTCAAAACACACTGTGTACCTAGTATTTGTTTGATCCCTGCCAGGATATTTTATTAGAAAAGAAAAAGATTTCCAAAATTCAAGCAGCCTCCAAAGCATACTACCTCCTTAGTATTTGGTTAACTGCCAGGATATTATATTAAAAAAATCATCAGCAGCTCCTAAAACACATTGCATCCTAGTCCCTAGTATCTAGTTAACCCTGTTAGGATATTATATTAAAAAAAGTAATCAACAGCCCCAAAAACATACAGACCACTAGTATTTGGCTGACCATGCCAGTGTAATATATTAGAAACAGAAAATCATTAACAGTCTCCAGAACCCATTGTCTCCCCAGTATGTGGTTAGCCCTGTCAGGATATTATATTAAAAAAAAGATCATCATCAGCTCCCCAAAATGTACCACTAGTGTCTAGTTGACAATGCCAGTGTATTATATTAAAAAAAAACAGAAAATCATCAACAACAGTCCCCAAAACACATTGCCTCCCAAGTATTTGTCTAACCCTGCCAGGATATTATATTAAAAAATGAAGGTCATCAACAGTCTTCAAAACACATAGATCACGTACTAGTATCTGGTTGACCATGTCAGGTTATTGTTAGAAGGACATCACAAAAAGCCCCCAAAACTCACAGCTCACTGCAGAGTTGGCCTTCAGCTATCTGGTTGACCATGCCAGCCTAAAGGCCCAGGATGTCAGAAACAAACATTTATATAGGAGACTGCATCACAACAGCAAGATTTAACAATTATCTGTTCAACCTTGACAGAAAATAATTAAATACAGAAATTATCTGGTCAACCCTGCCAGAAAAAAAGTAAATAAATACAGAAAGAATCTGGTTGCCCTTGCCAGGAAAAAAAAAATGTAGAAATTATCTGGTTGGCCCTGCCAAGTAAACAAAAATAAATACAGAATGTATATGGCTGATCCTGCCACTGGGGGGAAAACCCTGAGAATTTGGCTTAAAGTTTTAAACACTAATCTCTAGTCAAATCATTGACTTTCTCTCTGTTCACTCATTGCTAATCTCTCATCTCTCCATTCTCTTGCTCTCTCCCTCACAACTGAAGCATGGGAAGAGAACGTGGGAGTAACTGGACTAATCAGCAGCAATGTCACATACTCAGATTATGTGACAGGCTGCTGACTTCATAGACCTGTCAGCTACCAATTTCTTGGAGTGAAAACAGCAAAGACTTCAATAATAGCCTCACATCAGGCTTTGTGCCCACTGAATGGCACACAGCAACAGTTATCCCACTCCACAAAGGGGGAGCCACCACTGATCCTGGGAACTATTGACCTACTAGCCTGACGAGCCTGGTCTGCAAGGTCATGGAACTTATCATCGTGAAACTCATAAACAAAGACATCGGTAACCTCCAAACTCTGGATCCCACCCAGTTCAGGTTTGTGAAAGGCAGATCATGCCTCCTGAACCTGATCGACTTCTTTTTTTTTTTTTTCAAATAACTTTTTATTTATTTCATAAGAATAACAAGAAAGAAAATAGAAAACCAATATTATAACATGTATACATGAATGAGCGAATAAACTGAACTCATATTAAACATGTAAAACAAACAAAACCTGAAAAGCATACTAAAGTATATACAGTATGTACAAATTAATTAGCAAGTGTGCTACCATAAAGAGAGATAAATTAGGATGGGAGAGACATGGTTCTCAGAGATAACAGTATAAATAAAGGTTCATCCTGAAGTGTAAGATAAATCTTAGCTCTAAATAAAGGTGTTAGGGTTGTTATTCACTAAGGATAAGGTCATGAACCCTTTTCCAAACTTTTCTTAAGAGGGCAACCTTCCTGAGACTTTTCGTAATAAATTTCTGTGCTGAGATGTATGCAAGAGCCATTTCCTTAAAAGTTATTCCAACAGAGTCTGGTACGATCTATCCAGTTTTTGGTGATATATAATTTCATAAGAGAGCATAGAATAACAAGTACATGCATATCAAGTTTAGAAACATTTACAGTAGGTATATGAAGATTCACTATTTCCCAGGAGAGGGTCGATTTATGGTATCCCATTTTCTCGAGACTGACTTTCAGTGTGGACCAAAGCTTATGTGAGTAATTGCAGAACCATAGAACGTGTAGAAGATCGGCACTTGGGAAGGAACAACACGGACAAGAGGGACAGTTCTTAGAGTCAAACTTGTTTAAGACAGAGGGAGTATAGTATGAGTTGTTGTTGATCATTAATTGTGTGTAAATACGTTTTTTAAATGGGGATAGATCTAAGGTATATTTTATGGCAGAAAGCTTTTGTTTCTCCGAAAGATGTGAATTATGATTGTCCCAATAACCAGAGAAAAGACAGTCTGAGTCGTATACTATGGATATCAGCAGATTGTATGATTTAGAGAGCATTTTCTCTGAATTCAAAAGAGTTTGGATGACTACCTCCAGCTTGGTGATATCTTGACTATTGACTATGAGGTGGGCGAATTTTGATGCGACTCGTTCTCGTAATTGACGGAGAATAGTTGTGTACTTATTATTAACCTTAAGGATTATGCGAAGATTGGTAAGTGATTCATTTCTGTGTTTAAGAATATCCCAAACCACAATATTTTTGATGAGAGGAAAGTTAGAAAGATTAATTACCAGATTATTCATTTTAATATTGGGATTTAAGTGAAGAGGCTGGAGTAGAGGAAGAACACTAACAAGTTTAATATGTTTTAATAGAATTTGAAAAGTTCGGATTTTATGTTTTGGATTAGTGGATAACTTACAATTGTTGATAACATCCGGGGAAAGAAAAGGGAGAGCGACAGGGTTAATTTTGTTGGCTTGAACATGTTGATACCATAGCTTGATCCAGGTACGGTAAGAGTTATACTCTCCATGATTGAGTTTCGAGATAGACAGAATTCTATTAGCACAAATAATTGTATAGTGCAATTGAAAGTTTGGTAGTCCGAGGCTGCCCTTACTCTTAGGGAAGATTAATTTAGAGTACGAAATTCTGACTGATTTAGGAAACCAGATAAATTTGGCTAATTCTTTATTAATCTTTGATAAGAAAGACTTAGATATTATCTGATCTGAGGCATTAAATTGATAAAGGAGTCTGGGAAGTATGTTCATCTTAACTATCACAGATTTGGATAAGAGAGGTAAGTTCATTAGTTCCCATCTATGAAGATCCTGTAATATTTTTGACCAAGTTCTGAGCAAATTATTTTGGAACATAGACAATTGGTTATATTCAAAGTGAATGCCAAGATATTTAATGTCAAAGGTTGTCTGAAAGGGAGAATCAGGAAAATAATTAGATTTGTGACCCACAGGGTTGATAGGAAAGATGTGTGATTTCTTATGGTTAATTTGATAATCTGAGGCCTTTGAAAACTTGTTAATAGAATTAATTATTTTACTAAGGTCAGTGTTAGGAAGTTGGAAATATAGGTTAAGGTCATCTGCAAAGGCACTGATCGACTTCTTTGAGGCAGTCACCAAAGCCATAGATGAGGGTAAGGTGGTTCACACAGCCTATCTTGACCTCACCAAGGCTTTTGACACCATCCCCCATTCTGAAATTATAGCTAAACTCACTAAACTAGGTATAAATCCCTACGTCACAAGATGGGTTGCCAACTGGCTCACTGACAGAACCCACACTGTAAAAGGTGCAGACTCCAAATCTGACCTCAAAGCAGTGACAAGTGGAGTACCATAGGGTTCCGCCCTGGGACCTCTCCTGTTTGGTATCTACTTCTCTGAAGTACAGGCTAACACAGAAGGCCACTGGCTAACGAAGTTCGCAGATGACTGCAAACTAGGAGCCATAGTCAAGTCCCCAAATGATGTGGATATCCCACAGAAGGGTCTCGCTGAGACAGATGCCTGGTGTCAGAGCCATGGCCTCAAGCTCAATGCCAAAAAGTGCAGTGTCATCCCCTTTGGTAAAAACTCTGTACCCATGAACTACCACATAGGCAGTAATCTACTTAACACTGAATGTGTGATAAGAGACCTTGGGACCCAGGTGGACAGTAGTCTCTTCTTTGATAGTCACATCACCACAGTAGTCAGGAAGTCCTTCTACATGGTACACCTCATCATAAAAGGGTTGGCATCCAGGAAAAAAAAGGTCATTGCTCCTCTCTACTCGACACTCATTAGACCCATTATAGAGTACAACGCTCCTTTTGGAATGTACCACACAAGACATCTGCAGCTGGAAAGGCCACAGAAGTACCTCACAAAGAGGATTACTGACCTCAAACAAATGCCCTACACTGACCATCTCAAAAAGCTCCAGCTTTACTCCATAGCATATCGCCTACTCCGAGATGATCTCTGCCTAAAGCTATGTCAAACCCAGAGCTGTTGGACATGCTACACCTAAAGAAATCCCAATTCCTCCGAGCTACACGCTCTAGCGACCTAAACCTTGTCACCACAATAAACAGGACATGCTGGAGGGATAGATTCCTGTCCCAGAGACTTCCCATACTCTGGAACAGGCTACCCATCTATGTCAAGCAAAGTTCTTCATTAGCACTCTTCAAGAAAAATCTTGATGAGTGGATGGGAAATAAGAAATACACCCTGGGGATCACTTCTGTGTCTCTGCTCGATAGTGGCACAGGAAAATAACTTTCTTGGGTGGCGTAAGCCAGGGAACCTTGTTGGCTAAGCTTACATAGGCCCTTGGGCTGATAGCCTAGTACCTACCTATGAACCTATGAACCTATGGACATCTTCATTGATACCTCTGGTCTTAGCAATCCAGATTGTTTTTAAAACAGACTGGAGACAAAAAATATATTTTTTAAACAGAAGTCGAACACGCATGTGAGCTACTCTGAGTTCTTTGCAGAGAATCACGTTCAACTTTACACACTAGCTTGCAGTTCAAATTCTTACTAGTGTGTAAAATTTAATAAGTAAACATTTTTATTTTTCATTTTTTTCTACTGCCCACTGGTCCATTATGGCTCTGTCCCTTCTGGCATTCTCCAGAACTGTCAGATGCCAGTCATCCCCTGCCACTACTGCAGTTTTAGACAACCATTTCAAATCTCCATTACAATTTTATAATCAAAACTGCCTAATGTCAACGGACACCATTTTAAAATTATAGTTCATACTTTCCAATCCAGTCTGTCGACCTTTACCTTCTCAGTAAACTGATATTCTCCACTGAAAACTATAATTATATTTATTTCCTTTCCTCCCCCATATTCACATATTGTGCAACTACTATTGCAATTTTTTAGATGTTTCACAATTTACAAAGAGGGTATTCTGTTACCAGTGCCATACCTTAAACATTGCAGAACATTTCATGGTTCTTCTATCATCCTTTTTCTATAGAAAGTTTATTATTCCTATATAGACTTCTTCTCTTAAACCATCAACTAACCATTCATTAATAACTATCAGAAAACACAACTTTTCATCCTTACTAAACTTTTTACATAACTCACAATCAGTTTCACCACTGCCAGGAACATTCTAAATATTTCCTCCAATCATAACCCTTTCTAACCCATTTTAACTGCTTTAAAGTAATAACGCTATGAAATATATTTTAGTCCCTTCACATATCTCACTGACAATCAGTCTGTCTAACCCATCCTTCACCTCCATCACAAACGTAGATTTTTTCCTAACAAACTCAGTTACTACCCCCAGAATTTCCTCTTACATACATGCAATATCTTCTTTTTAATTTTCAGTTTCCAGCATCATTCTTTCATTATATTTCACACATTTGCTCTAAAGGGGATAGTTCTTTTTTCCCACTCATGAAGTATTTTTTTCTCTGTTTAACAAATCCACAATGCTAACTCATCATCTCATAAGTATGTCTAAATCTCCCTTGCCAAATGTCTGGTGTTACCACATAATTTTTTCTAAATACATTTTCTAAGTACAACTGTGTCAGTCTTTTACATCCTCTACATAAATTTTCTTCTACTTAATTGTATACTCTAATCATCATTCTGTCTAAATCAAATAAAAAATCTTTCATTTCATTGCGGTTCCCAAAAACCTGACACTTTTCACATAATGACTTTAAGCATGCACACACACCAACTGACCTCTTTATATAGTCTCCCATATTAAGATTTTCCTTATCCCAAAAACAAACCAAATTATATGATTTGAAATACTACTACATTAAATCCATTATCCACTTCTTTCTTTCTAAGAAAACAAAAAAAAAATCAATTTCTGTTTCTACATTATCTCTGTAAGTATATTTCCTAATATTTGCTATTTTTGTTTGAAATCATTGTTATAATAATAACTATACAAATTATCTTTTTTTGCCCTGACATCACAATTAAAATCTCCCAATATAGCTTCATTATTTATCTGTGCATATATTTACTTCTTCAAATAATTTTCCCCATGATCTTCCCCATAACATAAATATATGTATGTATGGTATGTGTGCATGTGAGTGTGTTTGTGTGTAAGTGTGCATGTGTGTGTGAGTATATCTGCTTGCGCGTGTGTGTAGAAATGGATATATAATTTTCCTATATAATTCTTACTACTGATCTGTTGATCATACAATGACAATTAATATTTATTCTGGTTCTCTCACAACCTCATCTAAAACATTTAACCAATTGCTGTTAACTAATAAAGCTACTCCCAAACACATATCCCTGTCCATAATCTATATCATGTCTTTACTCCCATCATTTTTTTTAAACAAGAAACTTTATTAAATGATCACTTATGACATAGGCAATCATTCAATTATATAAATGAAAACAAACCATATTGACATATTTTCTGTTGCAAACAACATACATCACTTATAATCTACCCAGTCATTTTCAAATATTACATAGCTCATTCAAATACTACTTTTTTTAAACCTCATTCCTCCTCCAAAACACTGCTCTGCATGTATTGTTCACACAATTCCCATTTTTGTCTATGTAATTTGCTGCCACTATATTCGCTACTTCTAATACAGTTGGTTTAGACTTTTGTTTTTCATCTCATTTCATATGGTAGCCACCATAATTAGACTCCACAAGGCCTTACTGTGTTGAGGCAATTCTGATTCTGTATTATAGATAAAAAAAAAGCATTTTCTTAGTTACACCAATTTGCTCACACAGTATTTCTGACAGAGTAGCCTGCAGGGAACTTTTAAAGTCTGCCATCTCATTACACGCCCTGAAAATATGTTCCTAATTAGTTCTTTCTTCCCCATCACACCTCCAGCATTTGCTATCTACCTGAGGAAAATTCTTTGGAGTCTACTTGGGGTATAGCATAGCTATGTAAACACTTCTAAACAAAGATCACAATTCTTCTAGATTTACCCCCAGAATTTATTCAGTTTTTCAATCTGAGCTTCACTTAAATACCTTATGTCAAATAAGAAAATACAATCATAACAGATTTGTACCAAACAAGAGCAACAATCTTCTTACATGCTTCTTAATATCTTTTAAATTAAGAGATAAAATGGGAAATTATACATATTCCCCTGGATTCTGCAAGCTTTGCATGGCATGCAGGATTAGTGCAGTTGTGCCAGCAGGCAATATGTCTGCCGTGCGATCCAGGAATAACTTGTAGGGGTGTGCATATGTGCTCCTGCACAGGTTCTGCATGGACTCAGCCCATTATGCAAATTATCCCATTTGCAGGAGAAATCCATGCAAATTAGGTGAATTTGTGATCCAGGAAGCTGGAAACCGGACGTACAGGACTAGTGTAATCTGCAGAAATGTACTCCGCCAGTAACGAAGTACAGTTCTGCAAATTCCAAAATGGAGCCATGACAGCTCCAAATAAAGGGAGCATATCATTTAGAAAGCATGCCAATGGCCAAGTATAAGGCCATTGGCATGGAAAAACAGTTGAAATAAAATCAACTTTTATTTTTTTTAGCCGATCTTAGCTGTTTATGCGTAGGGCAGCAGAGCACAAAAGGGATCGGGGGGGGGGGGGATAAGAAAATAAACCTAAAATAAGCATTCTAACTAAAATCACTATTCTGCCATTATAGTCAATGGCAGGCAGCCAGTGAACACTGGTTGCTAAGGGGGGAGGCTCAGTGTGAGACATGTAACCATGCATTAGCAGGCAATCCTATGCAAATGAGGGGAATGCTAGTGAATCCCAGATTTCCCCTGCATGCTAGTCAGCTCCCAACAGTGTAAGAGCAGGAATAGCTTGGTACAAGCCTATCAGTTAGCTGACATTATAGGGGTGTGTGTCAGGCATACTGTAAGCAGATTGGAGCCCTGTGGCTCAGGTTTGCTCCTAGCTTAGCACAGCTAGGCAAGGGTTTGTGTCTGAGGCTGCCTAGCACTCTTTACAATGCCTAAGCGGGTGTGTGCGCTACGCACCAGGTTTTAAAGAAAAAAAAAGTAAACCAGGAAATGGCAGTTCTGTGCACATCTGAGCACTGTGTTTGCATGGTGCATGCTGGGCTTAAACAGGAAGGCAATGGAAAGGGAAAACAGCAGTAGGAAGGTAATCTAGGAGAACTAGCATAGCTGGCAGGTGAAATGTATCAGAATCAGCTAATTACACAGACAGCGGACAAGCCCAGCCCAGAACACTACTATAAACTATGCACTATACAAACAACTTCCCCTCTGTTTTTCCCATACTCTACACCACCGGTGTATACAAGCAGGGAACTTTTAACAAACAGAACAAGAAAATGATAGGGGTTGCAGCAGGCATCATACAACAACATGTGGAAGAGGCTGAGGGTGTTGAGGATGTGAATGCTGTTGACCAACCCACAGTGTGGAGATAGAGAAGCATGTACAGACCCAGGGTAATGTAACAGGGGCTACATGAGCTGGAGATATTGAAGCATTATAGGGTGGACAGTGACCTCCTACAGCAAATTGTTGAGCTGTGCCGGCCATGCCTGACACACCGAACTGACAGAGGGGAACCCATCCCAATGGATACCAAGGTATGTGTAGGCCTAGGAATACTAGCCACAGGTACCTCCCAAAGCTCAACTGGGGATATCATGGTGATCTCACAGGCATCAGCATCCAGAGTATTCCACCAGTTCCTGGATGCCATGTCAGCACATGCCGGTGAGCGCATATATTTCCTCAACACCCGTGAGGTGTTGGCCAGCAATATATGTCTCTTCCACCAAATAGCAGAATGCTCTGAGGTAGTGGGTGCTATAGACTGCATGCACATCCACATCAAAGCACCACCCAGTGATCAAGGTAGGGTCTACATCAACCACAAGGGCCTCCCCTCTATTAACTGCCAGGTCATGTGTGCGATACCCAGGGCATTATAATTAATGTGTGTGCTGGGTTCCCTGGAAGCTATCACGATTCCCACATCTGGCATGTGACACAGCTGTACCAGAGATTTGCAAATGGGGACATCCCTTACGGTCACCTAGTGGGGGATGCTGGTTACACACTGGAGCCATGGATGATGACACCCATCAGAAATGCACACACACCCGAACAAGAACACCATAATGAGGCACACACACACACAAACCAGACTTATAATAGAGCGTGTGTTTGGGATGCTCAAATCATGGTTCTGGTACCTGGACATATCTGGTGGAGCCTTGCAGTTCTCACCAAATACATGTACTCAAATTGTTATGGTATGAGTCAGGGCCACACAGCCCCCCACCAATGCCAAGGCCTGCACAGGCACAGAGTGAGTCTCAGGAGGAACAACCTGAGCCTGCCCCAGTAGGCAGATGGAGGCATGCCCAGTATGTCCTGTCCTTGGCAAAGAGGCAACACATAGCACATATACTGACACTGTAGGGACCCAGGGAATGGACCTCTCTCTGACTCACACATACAGTAAAAGGGATGCCAAACATGACACTATCTGTGCTCAACCATGTATATGGAATGTGCTATGTGCATCCGACATAAGCAGCCCTCCAGCACCATCCTCAATACTGGCACACCCAGAAGGTAAGTCAATCAACCTACCAATTTATTTATTTATTTATTTTACATTTGTTGACTGGGCTAGTCTAACTGGATACATGTCCATTTTCAGTAGAGTCCCAGGGAGAAAAGCTCCAGGAAAACATACAAAAAATTAATAAGCTTTACAAAGTAAGAAGCAACCATTGTTACATAAACATTATAACAAAATAACAAAAATGAATTAAAACAACTTTTTTTTTGGTGTACCCCCCAATCCTGTGTAGAAATGTAAAAACAGTCAGGTGTGTCTCCCCACAACCCTATGTAGAAATGTAGTAACAGTCAGTTGTGCCCCCCACTCCCATGTAGACACGTAGAAACAATCAGGTGTGCCCCTACCCCCAAGCCAGAGTAGAAATGTAGTAACAGTCAGGTGTGCCCCCAATCCTGTGTAGAAATGTAGAAACAGTCGGGTGTGCCCCCACTCCTATGTAGACATGTAGAAACAGTCAGGTGTGCCCCCCCACTCCTATGTAGTCATGTAGAAACAGTCAGGTGTGCCCCTTCCCCCAATCCAGTGTAGAAATGTAGTAACAGTCAGGTGTGCCCCCCCCCCACAATCCTGTGTAGAAATGTAGTAACATGTATGAATAGGTACAATACGAGTGGAGCACAGATGCCCAGAGGTGGCCAAGGTAGCAGGATAGGTTGTAGCATTTGCAGGTCTGTGTGTGTTAGGATGGTGTGTGTTTCATATTATGTGAGAGTGGTCAGTATGTATGTATGTTGAGGTAAGATCTGGTGGCCATTGCCCAGTACTGCTAATGACAGGGACAAGTCCTCACAACTGCAGTGCCAAAGACAATCCCCACAAGTATAACACATGCTAGCAGTAAGCCATTGTAAATGCATGGTGATAATATATGTCACCATCTGAAAGACTGACATGGCATGGCTGTTGGGCCAATTGCCGAATGGAGTAGAATGTGTTATTAATTACCTGTATCTATGGTATGGATGTGAGCATGCAAGGGAATCAGGTGGCTGAATGGTATGCCAGCAGATAGTAGACACCCATAGTGGCACCATGACATCTGTAACAAATTCTGGAGTCACCATAGTAGGTAGTAATACACAGGGTGACAAAACCCACTGCAGGATATGTGCTAGGTGACATGTGTGTCCATATGACTCACACATGCCAGTCATGGAGGTTCACATACCCAACAATAGTCTCAGCCAGCAGGACAGGTGTAGATAAACACAAACAGAGGCTGTGCTATGGCCTCTGAATGATGCCTATGGGTAACCTCCCCCCACAGGCCTACACAGACAGACTACAGCAGGTCAGGCAGTGAGATGTTAGTTCTGAAGGGTAGGAAGTCAGACACTAATATGTAGGTCAACCAAAGTTAAGACCTGTAGTACAATGATATGCCTCTAGTCAGCATGATAGGTTAGAATACAGAATGAAATGGAGTACCTGACATACCAGTGCAGTCACAGAAAATGTGTACAAGTGCCAGGTGTGCTCCCCCATCCTATGCAGACATGTAGAAACAGTAAGGTATGCCCCCCCAATCATGTGTAGAAATGTAGAAACAGTCAAGTGTGTCCCCCCCAGTCCTGTGTAGAAATGTAGTAACAGTCAAATGTGCCTCACCCCAATTCTGTGTAGAAATGTAATAACAGTCAGGTGTGCCCCCCCAATCCTGTGTAGAAATGTAAAAACAGTCAGGTGTGTCTCCCCACAACCCTATGTAGAAATGTAGTAACAGTCAGGTGTGGCCCCCACTCCCATGTAGACATGTAGAAACAGTCAGGTGTGCCCCTACCCCAATCCAGCGTAGAAATGTAGTAACAGTCAGGTGTGCCCCCCAATCCTGTGTAGAAATGTAGAAACAGTCAGGTGTGCCCCCCCCACTCCTATGTAGACATGTAGAAACAGTCAGGTGTACCCCCCATCCTATGTAGACATGTAGAAACAGTCAGGTGTGCCCCTTCCCCCAATCCAGTGTAGAAATGTAGTAACAGTCAGGTGTGCCCCCCCCCACAATCCTGTGTAGAAATGTAGTAACATGTATAAGTAGGCATAATACGAGTGGAGCACAGATGCCCAGATGTGGCCAAGGTAGCAGGATAGGTTGTAGCATTTGCATAATATGCAGGTCTATGTGTGTTAGGATGGTCTGTGTTTCATATTGTATGAGAGTGGTCAGTATGTATGCATGTTGATGTAAGACCTGGTGGCCATTGTCCACTACTGCTGATGACAGGGACAAGTCCTCACAACTGCAGTGCCAAAGACCATCCCCACCAGTATAACACATGCTAGCAGTAAGTCATTGTAAATGTATGGTGATAATATGTGTCACCATCTGAAAGATTGACATGGTATGACTGCTGAGCTAGATATACAAGCTGTACACAAGGGAAAGTACCCTAGACATACAGTATACATTGTGCCACTGTGAAATGGAGACACCCTTGGAACTGTACATACAGGTATGCATCACAGTAACTGGTCCTGTAGTAGGGCCTACCGGTGATGTCTGCCCGAACACTTGCAGATCAAAGGAGTTAGGACTGATGTATTGGGAAACAGCTGATGTACCTGCACATGCCAGCATAACTGGAATGCCCCAGGCATATGTGTGTGTCAGAAGCAAGTAGTGTCCATAGCACACATGCACTCAGCTCACACAAACACCACCCACAGGTATCTCTCTGGTCATATCCCTGCTGTAAGGAATGGGGGCAATATGACCAAACCTGTATATGGCAATAGCGGAAGAATGCAGCATGCAGTGCATGTGTCCCATGCAGGTGTGCCCCTAGCTGTAGGTAGCATCCTGCCAGCATCCAAACCACCTGATCAAGATTGATAGAAGGTATTGGCATGAACACCTATGACACCTACCCTGTCACCCCAGGCAAATATACTGTATGGTGGTCTGAGACTGTAGGACTGATAGAATGCAATGGCCTGCCACATCTGGCCCGCAGCAACACCTAATGCTCTACAGACATCTGCCAAAGGCCTGTGTCTCAAACATACTGCCAATGCATGTTATGTCATGGACACCCAAATAACAACATAACACACTCCACATAAGCCATATGCAAGGCGATGTGGACAAACCACAGTAACATGTCCACCATGTCCCACTGCATGAACTGTGGACCAACACTAACACACACCTGTGATGGCGTGATACCCTTAGGGAAAGTATCAGAGAATGCATGCATAATGTATGGAAGAGGTTAGAATAACAGGGGGGTGGGAGCATGGGCAGCATGGAATGTGCAGGGTCTGACACCAAGCTGTGAGCATACACTATCCTTGGCTGCAAACACATAAATTGGTGGCTACACACCTGTCCGTACACCACAATAGGGGTAATGTCCTGGCCCATGACCCCTGCCTCTGGGTAACCTGTGTGAATCTGTACAGCTGTGAGGCATTGCCACAGCAAGATAAGCCTATACTGTCATGTCGATGGGTGTACAAGTATGGGATTCTCTGCCAGCACTGTACCAAGGTGCAGAACCGGATACACAGAACGAGCCGCAAGTGTCTGCAGCTCCGCCTCCAGAATGGCATAAATTACTATGAATACATAGATGTCTGCCCACAATACCGGGCACAGCTGCAGTCATCCCCCAAGACATCACTGTGAGCAAGAATGCCCACTTGACAGTACATGAAGACAGAAAACATCACTGTGGATAACAGTACACATGTCTGAATATCTCTGCCAATAACTGTACCATGCAGCTGAAGCAGCACAGACACAATTACCTACAATGTACACTATCCCCTGCACAGTTTGCCCCCGTATTGCCAAATGATGATACCCTGCAGAAACAGTTTGATACCTGTTGGTGTACAACACAAAGGTCTGTACTGGAGTACAAACTACCTGGAATGGATCCACACATTCACTAAAGAAGGGCATACTGGGTATGCTCGCACACTTAGAGAAATGAAGGCAATGTCCAACAACAACATACTGAAAGGTCATACTGGGCATGTTCACACAATTAAACAAATGAAGCCCATGTCTGCAAACAACAGCAGACTAGACATATCTGGCAGTTGAAGATGATAGTGCAGACCCCCCTCAGCATGCACCACTCATGCTTTGCACACACAGTGGATAGGAATACAGGCATACATGCTATAATAAGCCAAATGTCGATGCACATAGATGTGTGGAAGAGAGTGACTGTGCCAAGGAGCCACCAATTATGAGGCCTGTCTCACCCAGCACACAGCCAAATGGCTACAACTACATGAAGTTCAGATGTCACTCATTGTAGACATTAGCCACCAGTATCTGTCAGCATTATGGACTATGTGGTGCAAGTGCTAGCTGTGCAACATGACTGTACAAGGAAGTAGTCATCTAGCAGCTGTATACACGTACCTGTGTAATATAACCCTGCATGTGCCCGCATGTGGTGTGTCAACCTCTAGATGAATGGGTTATGGCCCATGCACACACACTGCCCACCCCATAATCCTACTATGACAAGCCTGATGAGGTCATCCACTTTGAAATACACCTTTGGAAAAGTTGTAGCCCAGTAATCTCGGTGGCATGTCTTATGACTGCTAACTGCCATAGTGAGATAAAATAGTTAGGTAGGAGTTCTAATCCCAGACATGGCAAGTCTGTATGTGTCTCTGTCTGTGTAGAGAGCAATGCTTTTTAGGCTAGTCACACTCATTACAAATCAAGTGCCCTAGTTTGGCAAGGCTGATGATGTCATTCACTGTGGAATACACCTTTTGGAAAGCTGTAGCCCAGTAATCTCCATGGCATGAACTATAACTGTGTACTGCTGTAGTGTGATAAAATAGTTAGGAAGGAGTTCTAATCCCAGACACGACAACTGTGTGTGTGTCTCTGTGTAGAAAGCAATGCTTTTTTAGGCTAGTTGCACTCACTACAAATCAAATGCCCTACTTTGGCCAGGCTGCTGATGTCATTCACTGTGGAATACACCTTTTGGAAAGCTGTAGCCCAGTAATCTCCATGGTGCATCCTATAACTGTGCACTGCTGTAGTGTTATAAACTAGTGAGATAAAAGTTCTAATCCCAAACATGGCATCTGTGTGTGTGTGTGTGTGTGTGTGTGTGTGTGTGTGTGTGTGTGTGTGTGTGTGTGTGTGTGTGTCTGCATAGAGACCAATGTTTTTTTAGGCTAGTTAGACTCAGTACAATTCAAATGCCCCACTTTGGCAAGGCTGCTGATGTCATTCACTGTGAAATACACCTTTTGGAAAGCTGTAGCTCAGTAATCTCCATGGTGCGTCCCATAGCTGAGTACTGCTGTAATGTGATACAATAGTTAGGTAGTAGTTCTAATCCCAGACATAGCAACTGTGTGTGTCTATGTAGAGACTGATGCTTTGTAGCCTAATCACACTCAGTACAGTTCAGATGCCATACTTTGGCAAGGCTGCTGATGTCATTCACTGTGAAATATACCTTTTGGACAACTGTAGCCCAATAATCTCTGTGGCGAGTCCTATAAATGCATACTGCTGTAGTGTAATAAACTAGTTAGGTAGGAAATCTAATCCCAGACATGGCAACTGTATGTGTGTGTGTGTGTGTGAGTGTGTGTGTGTGTGTGTGTGTGTGTGTGTGTGTGTGTGTGTGTGTGTGTGTGTGTGTGTGTGTGTGTGTGTGTGTGTGTGTGTGTGTGTGTGTGTCTGTGTAGAGAGCAATGCTTTCTTGGCTAGTCATACTCAGTACAATTCAAATGCTCTACTTTGGCAAGGCTGCTGATGTCATTCACTGTGAAATACACCTTTCGGACAACTGTAACCCAGTAATCTGCTTGGTGTGTTATATAACTGAGTACTGTTGTAGTATGATAAACTAGTTAGGTAGAAGTTCTAATCCCTGACATGGAAACTCTGTGTGTGTGTCTCTGTCTGTGCAGAGAGCAATGCTTTTTAGGCTAGTCACACTCATTACAATTCAAATGCCCTACTTTGGCCCTGATGTTATTCACTGTGAAATACACCATTGGGGAAGGAGTACTCCAGTAATCCCTGTGGTGCGTCCTATAACAGCTTCATGCTGTAGTGTGATATAGAACTCTGGTAGAGGTTAAATTCCCACACATGGCAGTTGTGAATGTTTTGTGTGTGTTTCTAAGTCTGTGTAGGGAGCAATGCATTTTAGGCATGTCTGTGTAGGGAGCAATGCATTTTAGGCATGTCACACAAACTACAGTTCAAATGCCTACTTTGGCAATCCTGTTGATGTCATTCACTGTGAAATACACCTTCGGGGAAAGAGTAATCCAGTGATCCCTGTGGTGCATTCTATAACAGCATCATGCTGTAATGTGATATAGAACACTGGTAGGGATTCTATTCCCACACATGGCAATTGTGGATGTTTTGTGTCTGTTTCTATGTGTAGGGAGCAATGCATTTTAGGCTAGTCACACTCACTACAGTTCATATGCCCTACTTTAGCAATCCTGCTGATGTCATTCACTGTGAAAAGCTAACACAACTTGGTGTTAATCCCTATCTAGTCAGATGGGTGTCCAACTGGCTCACAGATAGGACACACAAGGTCAAAATAGGTGCTGCCACCTCTGACAGCAGATCTGTCACTAGTGGTGTTCCCCAGGGATCTGTCCTGGGACCCCTACTGTTTGGCATATACTTCTAAGAGGTCCAGGCAAAGACAAAGGGCCTGTGGCTGACAAAGCTTGTGGATGTCTGTAACATGGGTGCTGTCATTGACTCTCCAGTTGATGTTAACATACTGCAAGAGGGCCTCACAGCTTCAAATAACTGGTACCAAAGACATGGCCTTAAGTTAGATGCAACAAAATGTATTATTATACCATTCAGCAAAATGACTCCCCCTACTGATTACCACATCAGTGGCAACCCCTAAGCACACAACCTGTGGTGGGAGACCTGGGTATTCAGGTTGACAACAATCTTGCATTCAACCATCATGTGGTGGGGCGGTGGTCAGAAAAGCCTTTGACATGGTTCATCTCATACATAAATGGATTGCATCCAGAAAAAGGAGGTTATTAATTCTCTGTACTCATCCCTTATTAGACCTACTATTGAGTGTAATGCCCCATTTGCTATGTAATGCTACAAACACCTGTACCAACTGGAAAGGCCACAGAAATACCTCACAAAGAGAATCCATGGCCTCCAACACCTATCCTATGTGGACAGGCTTAAATCACTATCACTGTACTCTGTATCATACAGAATGCTCAGAGGTGATGTGTGTCTCACCTACAAGGCAATGTTAGACCCTGCCATACTAGAGATGCTGCATATATGTAAGCCTAACTCCTCACACATTACCTGCTCAATAGGCCTAAATCTAATATACAACATCAACAAAACCTGTTGGAGGGACAGGTTTGTCTCCCAGCAGCTGCCCCATCTCTGGAATAGACTTCCTATACATGTCAAACAGAGTGCCTCACTGACCCTCTTCAAACACAACCTGGATGGGAAATCATAAATTTGTTCCAGGGGTTCCACCTTTGTCCCTCATTGACAGGGGCAACAGATGCTGACTGCGGCTTCTTTTTTGGGGATAAACTCTTGGCTAGGCTTGTAAGGGCCCCAGGGCCATTAGCCTAGTAATCTCTATGATCCTATGATGAAATACACTTTTGGGGAAAGAGTACTGTCGTAATCTCCATGGGGTGTCCTATAACTGTATAGTGCTGTATTGTAATATACTAGTTAGATAAGCGTTCTAATCCTAGACATGACAGGTGTGTGTGCCTGTGTTTGTCATTCGTATGCTGTATGGAGGTGGGTGTGAGTTTGTAACAACCAAACTCAATGTGGAGCGGGTTTTGCAAACTTCTTATATGGTGGCCCTAGTATATATCACAGTGCCCACCATATAGGGATAACGGATGTGAAATAGCCGAGAAGCTGGGGTGAAAATCCATACCCCTACATGTGACATCAAGGCCTGCCGAACAATGTTAGCAACCCTTGTATCACCCAGAGAACACTCTCAACCCATGTCTCATACACACACATACACTTGCCTAGGCAACAGCCGCTATGTTGGTAGTACCCTCCATATTGCTCACTGATAGTAACCATAGTGTGATTCAAGTGAGCTACAGAGGGCATGGCACCCTGTCCATTGGTCCAATAGGCACATACATGCTGACAGTTCACTTCCCCCATGTCCCCCACTGGACACCTGCAACACCTGTGGTGCCATCAAATGTGACCCACAAAGGACATACCATGCCTGAAAAACATGCCCTGTATGGACAGATGCCACTGACAACAGGGAATACTGGTATCATGCTATCAATGTAGGTGCAAGGTCAACCGGCTGTCCATTAACAGTTCCCGCCATATGAGGCCATGACTGGCACATCTGATGATAACAATCTGTGTACACAGCATGGGCCAGACACCCCAGGTACAGTTCCACATGTCACTGCACATGGATGTGGGAGGTGTGACCATTATAGACGCTGTCCATATCATGAACTAAGGAACACATACATGGCAAACAATGCACAACATTGGCCACATGCAATTGTCACCCAGGTGACTGGATGGTGAATACAATACCCACCTATGTGGGCAAATCCAGACACTACATCCCTAAGCCACAATGCAGACCATTGTCATGTGGCCTGATGCCAAGGCATACCCATCACCTAGCCTTGTATAGTTGTCTGGCACAATCAGCCACTACACACCCATGAAGCAATGCACCCATGCATGTCAGTACTGGCACCCTATGTCTGTGTGTGTGTTGTACAATGAGTGTGACCACATTCACACTCACTAAAACCCCCACTGGCATACTGAAGCATGCTGTCTGATGTCAGACACCTTCACATACCCTTTGCCTATATAACCTCTGTATGACCCCTGTGGTGCATGTGATACTTGCACAGTACTGTGTTATGGCAATGTCACTAGTGATGAGCTGTATTCCTGGCCCTCCCAAGTGTGTCAATGTGTGTGTGTCCTTGTGGGAGTGTGGCTGTGTTGATGCTGACACCTGTTCATGTGGACAGGCACGTGAACTACACCTACCGTATAGCTATCATATCCCTGTTGCAGATGTCACTCATCATCACATATACGTTTTTAGTGCTCCTTAACATTTAACCTATGCGGCACATCCAATAACTGCATAGACATGTGATAGCACTACATAGGTGTCAGGGGGTTGATTCCCTGTACTGGTAGGTGTGTGACACAAACATGCTTAGGTTTTACTCTTCCAACCCTTCCTGACTTTTCTTTGCCTCTGTCTGCCTTTGTCACTCCCTCTCTGGTAGATGTGGAGACTTACACCTGGTTTGCTTAGGCAGCAGCATGTGTATTTTAAGTGATGCGCATATTCATCTGATTGCCTCTGCATGAAGTGCAGCCCTCCTCTAGCTGATTGCATATGGAACAGCTGTGGTAACATTCCCATAGCCAATTGCATGGAAACACACTCCAATATCTAGGAACATCATGTTGGTGTTGGGCCTTTTCATTCACTGTGAGCAGGAACTCGACCTGTTGTTTTGCAAACAGCATCTCAGATGGATTGGGGAATTACCTCTAACAACATACACTGTGGAAACAGGCCAACACACAGGAGGAGGATGTGACCTTGTGTAACTGAAACTTTTTAAGTTT
>NC_056743.1:1640107123-1640184674 GCF_019279795.1 Protopterus annectens | reverse complement strand
TTATACTATCAGCTGTCCTGTGATTACAAGTATTCTTGGTATGTAATGCAGCAGTCCATGTACGTATACTGCATGATCCCAGAGGGAGGTACTGCTGTATGAACACCCCACAATCACACATGTGTATACATGGCCAGCCACACAAACACACAGACATACACACAAGCATCCTACATGTATCAAACTCCCTCCACTTCACCAGAGTGACCCTACAGACAAACTGACTACCTACCAGGATGCACACACATACATACAGGTGAGGTTGCACAATGAAATTGCTCACAGTCCTTCTATTACCCCTCTGTCAACATGCATAACATATGGTACCCGACAGCATGCAGTGCAGCTATAGTCAATCCATGCTGGCAATAGTATACATGTGTATGATGTATGTGCTGTGTCACTAGGTTAAGCCCCTTCCCCTGGATACCACTATGGCCATGAACATGGTATTTCTGTGCACCTGTTCTGCACCCTGCCATGTACTGTGCGCCACACCTCATAGGTGTACGGCCCATTGCTGAATGTGTACTACTGTGTTGGCTATGTCAGTTTTAATGCTCACAGCCCCTATGTTTTCCAGCAATGCATACCTGGGATGATATGTGGACAGATGTTATTTGCACTTGCCTGATGCCTGATGTACAGCTCTCAACATCAGCGGACCATGTATGACCAATCCAATACTCTTACACTAACAACCATCAGAGCATACCATAGCTATGGGGGATGTACCCACCCTTCCTGATATGACGCACCCATCCGTGTTCTGTATTGGGACCACATCACTGCATATCTTAACAGTACATGTGCCCGATATGTGACATATGTCTTATACTTTCACATGCAGTGTCTATGGAATATGTTAAGTGTGTGGATGCTGACCGCAAATGCATACACTCCGTGTGGGCATATGTGTGCTATGATGGTTTGACACACCTTTTGTTGTGTGTACTACAACAGTCAATACTCCTGGTGGGGGTATACTAGCATGGGCCATCTGCAATTGCCAGTCTATGTTCAGTCTGCCCTACACATGTCCCCCTACTCTGCATGATTGCAAGGTCTACTCATGTGCACATCTCTTGGTGTTCACACACTGACGTCACTATTGCTGTGGGGGTAGCGTTACATCTGCCACAGGTCCATAGTGTATTTCTGCAGCAGTTGCCATTGTCCTACAGGTATATACAAAGGTGTTGCACTGCATATGGGTGTTGTTCCAAACATGTCCCTACTGTAGGCCATGTCTCCCACCATTATGTTACTCCCTGTGGACACATTCCACAATGACAGGATGTTAGTTATCATGCAGGTGTCTGACATACCCTTCCAATACCCCATCATGGTCACCCCTGTGATGCCGTGTATTTCACAGCAGCAATACGTGCACATGTACAGCATGCATTTTTGGTAGGTGTGTTAGATGTGTGCTTGGAATATACCATCGCCATTATATGCCTGGTGTGTTGGCAAACATCTGCATAAACCATACTCACCAGCTACAGGCTGCTGCCTTGGTGGTTTCCCGAAGGGACCTACATAAGATGGTGAGAGATGCAATGTCAATGGCCACACCTGTGACAGTGCTACAGGGTGGGTGCAGTATTACAATACAACAGCACATTTCCACAATACTACCACATATGCACATCTGTTTATCACTACTATGCAGCAACACAATATAACTATGACATGTCAGATATGCTCCAACTATAGTGATGTATATGCAACAGTGATCTACTGATGTGCTCTGTGGCCTTACCTGCACACTTCTTGGCCAGTGTGTGTGTGGTACCCACCTCCACAAAGGTGTCTGGTGGTTGGTGACTGGCCAGACAGGCAGGTGCCATAAGGCTGGCCAGGAGCTCCTCCACACATGTCATGGGGGGTGGATGGCATGGCCCACCCCTGTGGCAAGGTGATCCCCCCAGACTGCAGCAGCACACCGATGGACATTGTGAAGCAAGTCAGTGCAATGATGCCGGACCTGCTCATAATTGCGGTTGTGCAGTCCAACATCATTGACCCTGTTGACTTGGTTGTTCCACAGGGCGGTCTGCTCCTGCTGGTCTTGGGCGGCCTGGCCAAACAGTACAGGGTAAATATCTGATCAGCACTACATTTTTGGCAGGTGAACATGTTGGCAGACATGCATGTGACATATTGGCTGAAAGACATAAAGATGGAAACAGGACTGAGCAACTCATACAGCAAGGTTACCACAGTTCTTAACGCACTTCTCTGTCACCCCCCCCCACCATATCAGTGACAAAAAACTGTACACACAACTGGTTAGGTATGGCTACAGCTTACCTACCAATGGGACAGATATTGTATTGTACCACACCTTCTGCTATGTGTTTGTAGCCATGTTCCCTGTGTGGACAATATCATTGCTGGCCTGTTACAGACTATTCACCTGCATGCCATTGTCAGGGCCACTATGGTTCCATATATGCCTGTGGTATGGCTGCTTCGTGATTGCTGCACATCTGACATTCTGTGTTATTGGGGATATCAATGCATGCTGTTGGACATGTTCTGGGATTGTGTAGACTATTACTACCAACATATGTTCTATAACAGTGGCACAATAGCTTGTATATGTACTATTGCCCAGCAGAACCACCTCTTCAAACCCATCTGCCCATGTTACTTGGCCACATCACATGTGTGTCCCACATGGGGCCTCCTCATGTACTGGTCCAGCAATACAGTCAGATGGAACCAACCCAGGGGATGTTGCCCCCCTGTGGGCACACACAGACATTTTCTTTTCCCCTGAGGTCACGTCCAGGGTCTGTTCCATAACAGGCTCCACAGACACATGTGGGATGTGCGACATCACTCTGAGGCACCCAGTACACATTCCCAGGGCCAACATGCTCCTCCTGCTCAGTCTCCAGGCCAGGCACTTTCAGGACGTGGACTGCTGTTGTGAATAGCAGTGGGTGGGAGGCTTGTTCCCATTGTGTCCATATTGGAGCCCATGGGGCATCCACATCCCAGACCACACACACCATCCAGGGTGTTTACCCACCACATTTGTTACATACCACCCCTGTAGACTATCCTCTATATCTACCTACCCTGACCACCACCACAACTATACCCACCATACTTCCCCATATTCCCATTCCATATTTCACAGACAAGGGCGATGTGGTCCCAACAAGGGGTTAACATGTGGCATACCCATTCATGTTGCACACACTGCCAGATGTAGATATCTGCGTGTATTGCTATGTGTGCTGTTTCCTCACACATAGCATGCAACACTGTGGTAGTACTATAGGGGAGATGTATTTCATAGGTTCATAGGTTCATACTAGGCTATCTGCCCTAGGGCATTTATAAGCCTAGCCAGAGTGTGTTTGGCTTTCGCCATCCATTTTAAATTAATTTTGCTATGCCTTTTTTTGAGGTTAGTATACTGTGCCTCTGTCTAACAGTGACACAGAAGTGATAGCCGGGGTAAACCTACAATCTCCCATCCACTCATCAAGATTCCTCTTGAAGAGAGTCAATGTGGGACTCTGCCTAACCTGGACTGGGATTTTATTCCAGAGTGAAGAGAGCCTCTGGGTTATGAACCTGTCCCTCCAGCATGTCCTATTTATTTCAGTGCTGAGGTTCAAGTCTCTCGAGCACGTAGCTCGATGGGATTTGGATTTTCTGAGGTGCAGCATGTCCATTAATTCTGGGTTGGACATGGCTTTATACGTCAGGCACAGATCGCCTCTGAGCAGGTGGTATGCCACTGAGTAGAGCTGGAGTTTCTTTAACCGGGCAGCATATGTCATCTGTTTGAGCCCTTTGATCCTCTTGATGAGGCACTTTTGGGGTCTTTCCAGTTGCTGCAGGTGTCTGGTAAGGTACATCCCAAAGGGCATTGTACTCAATTATGGGCCTGATGAGGGATGAGTAAAGAGGCGATGACCTCCCTGATCTAGATGTGAATCCCTTCATGATAAGGTGGGCTATATAAAATGTTTTTCTAACCACTTTGGCCGTGGTTGTCAAATGAGATTGCTATCAACTTGGGTCCCCAGGTCCCTAATGACTTCTTCTGTACTTAATGGATTACCACCTATGTGGTAATTTGTGGGCACTTTGTTTTTGCCAAAGGGGATGACTATACACTTTTTGGTGTTTAGCTTGAGGCCATGGCTCTGGCACCAGTTCTCTGTTTCTATGAGGCCCTTTTGGAGGATGCTTGTGTCGGCTGGAGAGTTGATTATGGTGCCCAGTTTGCAGTCATCTGCGAACTTGGTCAGCCACAGTCCTTCCGTGTTGGCTTGTACCACCGAGAAATATATACCGAACAAGAGAGGTCCCAGGACTGAGCCTTGTGGGACACCACTTGTAACTGGTTTGGAGTCTGACATGGCTCCAGCAATTCTAACCATGTGGGTTCTGTCCTTGAGCCAGTTTGCAACCCATCTAGTGACATAGGGGTTTATATTTAAGCTGGTGAGCTTATCTATAATGCTTGAGTGGAGTATTGTATCGAAGGCTTTTGCGAGGTCCAGCTAGGCTGTGTGGACCACCTTCCCCTCGTCAATGGCCTTGGTGACTGTTTCAAAGAAATCGACCAGGTTTAAGAGGCAGGATCTGCCCTTAACAAAGCCAAACTGGGTAGGATCCAGTGTCTGTAGGTCCCCAGTATCTTTATTTATGAGGTCCATGATGATCCTTTCCATAGCTTTGCAGACCAAGCTAGTCAGGCTTATGGGGCGATAGTTTCCAGGATCTGTTGAGGCACCACCTTTGTGGAGAGGGACCACTGTTGCTGTACGCCACTCTTTGGGTACATATCCTGTAGTAAGGCTAAGATTGAACAGTAGTTTTATGTTTGGGTTTAGCTCTTCTTGGAGTTCATGTAGGGCCTGCTGGGACACAATCTGGTCCCATTGATGCTGTGTTTTGCTTTGGAGGCGGCTCTTACCTGAGCATCTGAGATGTCAGGGGCAGCACTCTGCTGGGATAGATATTTGCCCTTTGGTGGGGAGAAGTTTGCACTGAACCTGTCTGCTAGGATGTTGGCAATGTCTGTAGGCTCGGTGTATTTTTTGTCATTTTGGACTAATTCTGAGCATATCTGGGAATTCCCACCCAGGTTCCTAACATAACTAAAGAAAGCCTTGTGATTATCCTTAGTGTCCTGTGCAATTTTTCTCTTGAAGCTGGCCTTAGACGATTTTATGAGTGCCCATAGTTTTTTGCTAATACTGATCAGAGATGCCTTCCCTTTTTGGGATTTTGCTCTATCATGTGGTAGCTTCCTCCTTCTATTGTATAGTTTGTTTATGGCTGGGGTCCACTAGACAGGACGTCTGCCTTTGGAGGATTGGGTCTTGGTTTTAATTGGGATTGCATGATCCATGCATTCCTGAAGGTGTTCATAGAATGTGTTTTTAAAGGATTCTGCGGTCTGGGCTGTATTTTCCACAGGCCCGGGGGCTTTGAAGAATTTTGCCTCGGTTTTGAGGCGTGTGAAATTTGCTTTAGAGAAGTTTTTCACTGTGGTTTTCTGGGCAGGGGGTGGGGTCGGGATGTGAATATCCAGTGAGATTAGTTTATGGTCTGATCTTACCAGTGAGGGATACACTTCTGGTCTGGAGCATAGTGTCCCCATGTTGGTGATGATCAGGTCCAGTATGTTTTCCTCTCTTGTGGGAGTGGTAACAAGTTGTTCCATAGCATTTGAGTTTATAAATTCTAGGTACCTTTGGGCTAGGGTGTTGGAGCTAGAGTAATGCTCCCAGTCTATGTTTGGGTAGTTGAAGTCGCCCAATATAATGGTGTTTGGAGAGACCTTCATATTTTCCAGTATTCTCAGGAAGGCCGAGTGGTGTTCCTGTGTTTGGGAGGGTGTTCTGTAGCAGGCTATAAACTGGAAGGCAGTTTTACCCACAGTTAGTTGCACATGGATAGTCTCTGATGCTTCGTGCTGTGCCACCAACCTGGAGGTGTGGGTATCTTTGACCAATATTGATACTCCCCCTCCTTTTGTGGTTCGGTCCAAGTTTTGGGGCCAAAAAGCATGGTATGAGGTATAACCTGGTAGTGCTGGGGTGCTCTCGGGAGCCTTGAACCAGGTTTCTGTTACTGCACAGATATCAATGTTCTCCATGCTAAGGAGAGTTTCGAGTGCATGCATCTTGAGGTTTAGACTTCTGGCGTTGAGTAGCATTACTCTTAGTTTCTTATCCGTTGTGATACCTATGGAGGTGGGTTTGTCTTTTGAGCCTTGCCTAAAATAGACACTATGGGGGTAGCAAGAGCCTTTCCCAGTATCCAAAAGCCCAGGGGTGACAGGTGCAAGCTGTCCCTAGCGAAGCATCGTGCTTGTCGTGCATGTCATCCCAGGCTGACAGGCATTGGATCCCCTTTGAATGACACCAATACTTAAGCCAATTGTTGAAATTGATCATCTTGTCTTCATATTGTGGCATCATTCTTGGTGAGGGTAAGATGCTACTCAAGGGCAGGGTCATACCGGCCTGGGCTACATGCTCAGAGAGCTCCTCTATGTCTCTTTCATGTAGTCCAGGGAGTGCGTCTCAGGCCATTCACACCAGCATGAACAATGACTGAGTCATATTTGTACTTGCCTTGGAGTGACCTGAGTGCTTGTGTTATGTGGTGGATCCTAGCGCCCAACAGGCAGCTCACTGTGACCTTCTCCTTGTTCAGCCTGGTGGCGGGGCGTCAGTGTGCCTGATGATAGAGTCACCTATTACAAGTGTATCAGGTGTGTTGTTTAGCCTTAAGGGCTGTGACTGTTCGGCACACTGGCTTTGTGAGCTATGTGTTGCACGTGTTTTGTTTTGGTAGCGGTTGCTTGGGTGTCTGCTTTGAGGTCTCTGCTGCTTAGGCAGATTTTTATTTAGAGCCTCCGAGTATGTTTTTGTGTGTTTATGTGTTTGGTTTGTTGTCGTGGTAGGTCTATGTGAGACTGGAATTGTAGTGAGTGTGTTTTCCTTCTCCTCCTGACTGGTTACACCAGTACTGAGTTGAGAGAGCTTAGCCTCCAGTTTGGCTATATGGTTGCATCTCTCACATGTGTTGGAATTTGTTGGGAGGAGTAGTGTGTTTGTATATATGTAGACATGTGTGTTTGTATATATGTAGACATGTGCATATAGGTATATATCTATATATGTGTAGATATATGTGATGTATATATGGGCTCATATATATGTGTATACATAGGTTTCTGCATATTTGCGGACATATATATATATATATACATCTATATATATATATATATATATATATATATATATATATATATATATATATATATATATATACATATATATACATATATATATATATATATATATATATATATATATATATATATACATATATATATATATATATATATATATATATATATATATATATATATGTTTATATGTTATATATGTGTACATATGTACACATATGCATACCTATATGTGGGGTACACTCAGACATTAGGTCCACAATCTCACAACACCTTCCTGCACAGCTGCACTGTTCTGCCTTGCTACAACACAGACAGTTGCCACATATGGACACAGGCTGACATTATGGGGATATATGTAGGACCAGATTGCAGGTAACCTTATTACACACCTATGGCATTCCTGCATGCTACATTACAGATTAACCTGAGTATCCTGCAAGGGGTGGGCTGTGGATCATAATGGCATTACTTCCACCACCAGCTATTGGCCATGTAATATACATACTTCCCATTACACAACACACACTACGATGGCTTACATCTTGTCAGTCAGTGCTGATCTGCATAGTTGATGGCTATGGCCCACTACCCACAGGAACAGACACTTTTGTCCATAGCAGTTGTTCAGTTGAAGTTCATTACAACAACACCTGATGGCACATATAAATCATTCAACATCATATATCACATTATTATTTCTCTTTCTCTCTGTCTCACTCTCTTCTCGCTCTTCTCTCTCTCTCTCTTTCTCTCTCTCTCTCCAGTAAATGGATTGAGCTGCTTTTAAAAGATTGCAGCTTGGATTTTGTAGGTGATGCACATGATCAGGTGATGACCTCTGCACCAATCAGTGTCCTCCACTTGTTACCTGTATGCAGCTTGCTGTGTACTACTTCCAATTACAACTGTCATGGCAACCACCTACTATAAATCCCTACATCATTTGGCCATGGTCCATTTTCCTTTCCTGTATGATGGACATCCTTCTTGTGTATGGGCATCACTGTTACATACAGCAGGTTTCAATACCTCTTACAGGGGAACCTGCACACTCAGGCCAGCTACATATTTGTAGGAGGTTCCAGAACTACAAACAGAGTGTGAGTAGAGTTGTTTTATGCATTGTATAGCACTGGTGTTGCAGGGTTTGTGTGTACATACTAGTTTAACTTGGAATGCAGTCTGTCTGCATAGCTCTCAACTGTGGACCTATCCTCTTGATGGCCAGAGGTGTGCCTATTATATTTTGTCTGTCCACCACAAAGGTCTTGTGTCTAAGATTTCACTGGCAGTGTGTGTGTGATGAGTGCTATCAGTACATGGCTACATCCATTTCTGTTTCTAACGTCATATTTCTGACTAAGGGTATGTTACAGACTATCCTGTAAAACCAGCGACTTGCTTAGTGTATGACAACAGTTTTCCACATATGGGCCTGTGTTCCAGCCTTTGTCCTCCACCTACATACCAGGCTTTGCACATATAACATACTGTCAGGGGTTGTTCTTTAGTGGGTTGTGAGTATGTCATGCTGCCATTTCTGCCATTAGTCCACTGATTTTGTGTCCCCCACACATACGGTTGGGTCGGGGCCATATATATGTGGGCTTCACCTACACAAAAAATATGTGCCCTTATGCACTCCAGAGGCCAGTGTATGTAACAGTGGTATATGGCCCTGTATTATTGAGTCTATGGGGGGGAATGCACCATAACTAACCCAGGCTGTTACTACATGTGGAGGTATTAAGGGTAAGCTGCCTTAAGGTATCTGGATGTGTATTACCATACAATCCTCCTTGGGTAAATGCAGGCCTACTGCCTACTGCCATACAGACTGTTCTGTTTGTCAGTGTGCTTGTGATGGTGTCATTTATGCCTTGTTATGTAACAGTTACATCCCATTGTGTCAGCTGAGGTCTTTCACCCCTAGGGATTGTGTACAGAGTGTAGATAGAGGCTGGTGAACTATACATCTGCATTACTTATTGTTGATTGTTTGGTATCCTGTGGCCCAGTCAATCTTTACTATTGTACTACTTGAAGGCCTTAGCCTGGGCAGCAACATTTGTAAACCTTTCCACACTACTGTATTAGTATAACTGTTTCACAGTTGCATTACTCTGTTTATATGGATGTCAGTGTCTAAACAGCTATATGACATGGCATATACAACTGCAATAGTACACAAATAAAGCTTTCCCATGTATGCAAACCTGTGTGTGGTGTTATATCATTTGACCTCTCTGTGGGTATATGTTACAGGCAACACTTGTCATTTGTATGGGTGGCTTATACAGTGTCCATTTGGTAAGGTGGTAACTGTAGGCATAGTGGCTGTTCCATATTGTGTGCACCTTCCACATATGTATCTTATATCTTACTATACATATCTCTGTGTGTGTATGTGTAGTTACATATATATATATATATATATATATATATATATATATATATATATATATATATATATATATATATATCTGTATCTGCATATATGTGCCTGTGTATATGTATCCTAGTGGTGTTGATTGCTTCCACATTGTACATTCCCTATGGGAGTCAGACTGTACTGCATGATATGCTACTGATACCAGCCTGACATCATACAGGTGGGTTAGAATACTGTTAACATCTTGTGCCCATGTCGTGTCAGGTCCTGATTATGGGATCTACAACAGTTGGTAGTGTATTGTATATGTATATATATATATATATATATATATATATATATATATATATATATATTTATAAACACACACACACACACACACACACACACACACACACACACACACACACACACACACACACACACACACACACACACACACACACACACATACATCTACATGTTGAAATACATTCCCTATACTGTTGAATGACTGGATTGGATGACATGTTTGTGAAAACGTTAGGGTTATGTATATCTGACATGGCTTAGTGGTAAATCACTTTGAATATTGTGTGTAGGGTCATGGGTTCAAGACTTGCAGAGGCTGTTTTCTTTGTTGCTGGGCAGAACAAGGGCCTTTGTATACAGAGTGATTAAGGCACTTTTAAGCAGTTGTATGTGGGTTTGCATGGAGGTAAGGACTGCTAACATCAGGTTACAATTTCTTATACTCGGTTAGCTTTTCAATTGCTTAATCTATGTAGGCATTGCTTATCCCCACACAAATAGGCTTAAACCCACTTACTGCTGCTTAAAATTGCTTACTCCCACTTACACCCATGCTAATTTCTTTAAAAGAAAAGAAAAAAGGGTTGATAGGAAAGTGGTGAAAAATGGGCACAATGAGGAAAAGACAGTAGGGAAAATAGCTAGGGATGTGCAGGAAGGGTGTAGGGATGGTCCATAGCTGCCCATTTCTTCTACAGCAACAGCTGTGTATATACACTGAATTTGGAGGTAGATTTGGACACTCAAACCCCTGAGGGAGGGGTGAGGACAACAATAATATGCTGTGATGCCAGTTAGACCAGATTACATGTGTCCAGTGGACATGTGTATGAAATGGACAGCTATGTATGGGGCAAAATTTTTTTTGGGGGAACAGATTGCCCTTTTTCTTTTTCACAGGTGAGAGTGGGATGTTGGGCTGGGATAGTAGGTATATTTGGGGAGGTAGGTTGTGTAGGTTAACAGACAAGACACACAAGACTCATACAGGGGTGGTATATGACAAATGTGGCTACTAAACACCTTGATGGGGAGGGGTGTTGGGAAATCAAAAGCACATGAGCCCCCTAGTGGAAACAGTGGGACTGAGATCCCCACCTATTGGTAGTCACCACTGTACCTTCACAGCCCCGAAGGTGGCTGTGCTGAGGGCTGAGTTGCAGAACCAGGCTGACCCTCTAGTTGTGACACATGGCCCTCGAGCTGGCATAGGAGATCTCTGACCTCCTTGTGGAGTTCACTGCGCACCATGACCTGGACCTGGCGATGGGTAACAAGTTTGTGTCCGCGCCCGCTCCCAGGGGGGATTAGCCCCATCCCCTGAGCCGGTTCTACCCGAAGGTGGTGCAGGACCAGTGGATGAGGAGGTCCTGGGTTGGGCCCCAGACAGGTTGGTGCCCAGTGCCATGACCAGTTGAGGTGGGACAACTGGGTCCGCTGGGACTGGCCTTCCCAAATGTGCTATAGTGTTTAGATTTTATCATCATATGTGGGTTAGTAATAGTCAACAAATTCCTGGGTTAGGTATAACAGCATGGATAGATATTCCCATTAACCCAGACACCAGATATGGAACAATTGCATAGCAAATGGAACACATGCATATATGGGACCACAGTGATAATAACAACAGCATGCAGGTACATTGATGGCACCATCCCAACAATGTTGGATTAATTCAATATAGCACATGCATAGAAACAAATTTAAATATATACCAACCAATAGGACATAATCAGAAGAGTGGAGTCATTACATACTGGTTGAGGTGGGTATGTAGTTATGGTGGGGGGGATGTCAATTAACAACTAGTATATTCCTGTAGTCCACATTACTTTCCTAGTCAGTGCTATTATCTGTACCATACAAGTATTACTGCACTACCCTATAGCCTTAGTTTGGACAGTGATATGGCTGTCGTCATCATTATACATGAACTGGTTTTACTTGCAGCATACACCTCTTACCTGGTATACCTGTGGAGGGAAAGTTTGTTAGTACTAACTGTCTCTACAGATACTCCCGGATTCTAGGTTGATGTTGTGCACATAGCTATCCAACTCTTTCTGCACAGACTCTGGCCATGTCTTGACTACATGCAGGTGTACCAGGACATATCTAGACTATTGCCCTCTTCAACCTTTAATGACTTACCACTCGCATATACATGCTTTCCTAAACAGTTATATTATGTAGCACAGTGTGTGTGACAGTGATCAGTGATACTTTATTATTCAGAGCAACTGCAGCACTCACAACTTCATACAATACCAGAGTAAACAGTACCAGTACAGGGTAACAAGGTTTATATTTCTCGGCACAGTGTTTGTATCCGATGTACCTGTGGGAGCAATGTTTGTTAGCACTACCTGAATGTTGCCACACAAAGCTCCAGATTACACACTAGTATTATGCACATACATCTCACTCTGTTACTGTACACACTCTGTTCACAACGTGACAACATGGGGGAATAGATAGGACATGCTTGGCTTATTCCTCTCATAACAGTTTCAGGAGTTGCTAGAGTGACAGGTTTGTTCTCATAGATGTGTGACAATCAGTTGTATTCCCTGTTTGTGGCATAAACAACTGGGATCATCCCACAGACTTCCCAGGGGGACAGGGGGACAGGCAGCAGATATGGGCCCATATACTGGACATTCTGGTCTTATCTGTACAGTTGTGGGGTATGATTTTGTATGCAGCCTACTTCCGCTCCTAGGATTCAGACCATGACTGTGTCTGCTACAACTTAAACACTGTCCATCAGAGTTGTGTGTGCTATATAGATATTGCTGTATATCTCCTATCTGCTTTCTGTCTTATAATTCCCCTGTGGTTTTGCATTCTGCCCTTGTATTACAACACTCTTATGCAGGATTTCCTAGACAGTTATATTTTGTAGGACAGTGTGGGAGACAGTGATGAGTAACACCTTATTATTCCGAGCAACTGCATCAGTCACAATGGCATACAATACCAAAGTAAACATTACCAGTACAGGGTATAATTCTTGTATTTCTGGGCACAGTGTTGGCATCTGACAAACCTGTGGGAGAAATGTTTGTTAGCACTACCTGAATATTGCCACACACAATACCAGATTCCACATTACTATTATGCACATTCATCTCACTCTGTTACTGTACACCCTCTGGCCACAGCTTGGCAACATGGTGGTGTAAATGGGACATACGTGGCTTCTTACTCTCATACAGTTTTGGAGAGTTGCTAGTGTGCCAGCTTTGTTCTCATAGATGTGTGTCAATCAGTTGTATTTCCCATTTGCTGCCTATACATCTGGGATCATCCCACTGATTTCCCAGGGGGATAGGTTGACAGGCAACAGATATGGGGCACTTTACTGGACATTGTGGACATATCTGTACAGTTGTGGGGTATGATTCAGTATGCAGACTACTACCACTGCTAGGATTCAAACCATGGCTGTGTGTGCTAAAAATACAACAGTTCACTTCTCAGTTGCATATGCTGTTCGGGTTTTGTTGTCTGCCTTTTCCCTGTTTTTTGTCTATGTGCTTCTCAGTTGTACTAAATGACCTCTGGGGATTACAGCAGTCATATACAGCCATTCCTACACATTTTATTTATGGTGCACAGTGTGAGTAACAGTGCTTAATACAACAGTACTATTACGTGATTGCAAATTTATATTACCATATGATACCAGAGTATACACATGCAGTCCAGCAGTTAGATCTTTATTGTCAGGCTATTATGCTTTTATTTCCATACAAACTATATGAGACTCTTCCTGCCATATTTTCCAGTGTATGCAGTACTTTCCTTAAACAATACAGGTTTTATACAGGCAATTAATGTTCTAATACTTATAGATTTATTTCCTATGATAGTACATGCAAGAGTATTACTGACCTGCCTCACATGGCAACCTCTCCAGGTGACTTCCATGGGCCTCTTGGTTCATGGCCCGCTCACTTGCAGCTGTGGAGGACATAAGAGGAATATTTAGCCATACCTATCCATGATATACATGAGCTGGCAATTATTACACACACATAGTGGAGTGATACTTGCACACAGCTGCCATTCTAGCCTCTTGGATCCACTGCTCCAAGAGGTCCTCATTATGCCACTTCATGTCGGCAAAGTGATGCCTGACCTGCTCACCAGTTCGGGGTATGTCAGTGGCACTGGTGAGGTCATGGATGAAACAGTCCCAGGCTTCTTCCTTATATTGGGAACCCTGGCACTGGCCCTGCAGCAGTCTCTGCTCATAGTCTTTGACAAGGAGTCTTGCCATGACTCCTGACTCCTGGATGCACCAGCACTGTGCCTGAAAGAGTACTCCCTCTCCCCTTCCTGACATGGTGCCTGGAAGGGGAAGTTACAACTGGTTATGAGATGTATTCCCACCTGTTAGGTTTAAGTAGGGCCAATTTTCTGCACTTTACCATGATTGGACGGTTTTGAAAAGGCTAGGCTATGGGCAAACTTGCTTAGCTAAGGTTGACATTGTTTTAGGGGGTATTACACTGGGAACATTGGGTTAGCTGGCCTACACATTGCTTACACCTCCAAAGCTGGCCTGTGCAATGCTTAGCATTGCTTACATTAGACTTTGCATTATATTTTCTTTCTGGCATCGATTTATTATTCATTACATCTTATTTATTTGCCTGGTATAAATGAGTCATGTGTGCGTACACTTTATGGGGTCCTTGTCTTTTATTGGGGACTTTAACACTCTATTACAATTACACCTCACATCTGGGCTTACTGCTGTACTCCAGTTCACATATTTATGTTATGTAGTGGGTTATGGAACATATGACTGTATACTGATTCCTTTCACAAGTTCTGTTTGATTTTACTATAGTGAGGACTTGTTTGGTGATACCTCAATCTTCTGTACTGCTGTGATGGCTTGGTGGTTGACTACTGTGACTATAGTGTATAGGGCTGGAGTTCAACACCTGCAAGGCTGTTTATTTTGTTGCTGGGCAGAACAAGGGCCATTGGATACAGAATGATTAAGGCACTTTTGAGCAGTTGTAAGTGGGTTTGCATGAGTTTGCGCGAGGGTAAGCAATGCTAACTTCCAGTTACTTATGCTTACAGAGAGTTGGCTTCAAAATTGCTTAACCTGTGTGCGCATTGCTTATCCCCCCCCAGAAAACAGGCTTAAACATGCTTACTAGTGCTTAAATATGCTTACTACTGCTTATTGGTGCTTACACTTGATTACTAGTGCTTACTCCCACTTACAATTGCACTGATTTACACAGTTATATCTAATGGTTCTTGGGAGGGAGGAGGATTTGGAAGCTGTATGAAGTTGTCATTCATTACACATTATACCTTTCATTTATGTCCATGATTCCTGTGTACATATACTGTATGGAGCACATGTGCTTATTTGGGGACTTTGCAACATTATGATACTAACACCTCACATGTGCATTTAATGCAGTACTCCAATTCACAATTATATGTTATTTAGTAGGTTATACAGCAAAAAAAATGTTCATAAACTGATTTTACATGGAAAACGGAATGTGCTGCAGTGGGATGCGAGCTAGGAATGCTTGCTCGTAAGGCAAATGCTCTGCCCACTACACTATTGATATACTGGATCATTTGCATATATCTTCCTTGTTATCCTTTTCAGCCATTTAAGCTACATTAACCATAGCTAAGCTATAGGCACACCCGCACACCTATGGTTAGCTTTAATCGGGTTCATAAAAAAAAAGGATTTGTTTATTTTATATGTATTTACTCTTGCAGTTGTACACGTGGGGGAATGTTGCTGGGGATATGCAGACACCAATGAGCGGTCTCGCTCATTCCTTTGACCTTTCTGCTGTTCTTCATTGTGAGGGCATGTATATTCTGAGACCTCTGCTCTCAGACACGCCCCCTGCACTCGTACATGCTTCGTGTAAGATTAGGAGCTCAGGCAGCGTGCCTTCATTAATATGCATGGGGCGCTGCCGTCCTACTCCTAAATGTCCGCTTTCGTGTAGGACTAAGATAGTCCTGCACAGAAGAATAGTAAATCTGGGGGATTGTTTTTGCAGCCCTTTCCATTTTTATAGTTCTTTTCATGTGCCTAACTCTAGCTCATGTAAATGTTGTTTTACACACTTAATTGTTTTATAGAATACAACACAAAATATTTGCAAAGCTTTCTATGAATGAAATTTGGTTGTAGCTCCAGTCCAACTACATGCTAAATATATTTATATATATATATATATATATATATATATATATATATATATATATATATATATATATATATATATAGCTCCCTTTCAAAACGTTGAAAACCCATAACATCTAATTTCAAAACAGCAAGACCATAAGATTGAAAATGCATAACATCTAAAACTCATAACATCGAATCTCACAACTTTGAAAATGCATACAATTTAGTTGTGTATCATAAAACATGTAAATAGTATAGTTTATTTTGTTAATCTGTATATAGTGTTTATTATGCCACTCAGTACATGGTTTTAGGCCATACAGGTAAGTGATTTACACATTATGTGTACATTATTTATGGTGATTGCGATACAGTGGGGTTAGGAAATTTAACTTTTTCCCACTGTAGTGCAGTCTTGGAGTTGGTATATTTAATTTATGAGTGGGGCAGAGCCCCCTACTTGGGGGGTGCAAGGGGACTTGCCCTCCAGCAAATATGTAGTAAAAAGTGTGTGAGATGTTATTTATACTTGCTTTGTAGTGTTTGATGTTGTGAGATTCGATGTTATGAGTTTTAGATGTTATGCATTTTCGATCTTATGGTCTCACATTTTGAAATTAGATGTTATGAGTTTTCGACATTTTGAAGGGGGCCCATATATGCATATATATATATATATATATATATATATATATATATATATATATATATATATAGATAGATATCTAGATGGACATAGATATATAAGTATAGATATGGATATACACACACACACACACACACACACACACACACACACACACATATATATATATATATATATATATATATATATAAAGACACATACATAGGCATAGCTGCAGACCATAGTTGTTACACTTACTAAGTTATAAAAAAAACAGCCATGAAGATCATTTACTAATGGTTATTTAGTAATAGTTGTTGGTTATGTCTCAGTAGCTCAACATGTAGCATCCTTGTCTTTGGTGCTGGAAGACCAGCAGCCTGTGGTTTATATTCCCTCATTAGGTAGTTAATTTCCCAGTAATGACTCTGCAGTGCAGCATTATGGGGTTCTGTACTTCTCAGTGTGCTGTTGTTCAGATTAGGTATTAAACTATGGCCTCATCTACCTCAGCTGGTGGATGAAAATATCCCTCTGTCTTTATCAAAAAGAAAAGGGGTCCTTTATTTATATACAAAATAACTCTCATTTACAAAATATGTATATATTTACAAATATTAACATATGTACAAATACATAAATATACAAATCTGTTTACACATATTCATTATTTCCTTCGCAATCAAGTTACGTTTTCATCTCTATTAGACACTATTACTTTTTCCATAACCATCATCTGATTTTACTTAATGTTGGTGCCAAAATTCAATTACCATTAAACATAATTTCATTTATTCTCTCATTCTATCTGACCTATATAACATAAAACAACTTTTTATCTATTCTTTTAACATATTCTTTACTTCTATGCTTATAATATCCATATTTAATCATATCCATGTTTATTTTATTCCCCTATTTTATATCTTCAAAAATCTTCACATAGTTTCCCCATAATTTATTTTTACTCTTTTGCAGTCCAAACACATGCTCTGTTATTCTTCTTCTTGACAACATAAACATATTCTATCAGTTTTCTTTTTATATGGCATATTTCCCATTACTCAATTTTTTTTTCTATTACCAGTCTCCACAAAAAATCTTGACATTCTACTTTCTGATTACACCATTTGCTTATTACTTTTGTAGTTTTCATTTTTTCATCTGTTAGATTTTCCCATAATTTTACATAGTAATGTTTTATCTTTACATTCTTATGCTGTACTTTTCTAACTTTTTCTATATCATCAATTCTTATTTTTACAGAAATATATTATTTCTTGGTAACATTTTATTTCTTCATTTATACACTCATTTTCTCTTTTACTCTTTTTTACCATGCTCCAAAATTTATCATACTTATATTTATACAGTTTTACTACTAATCTCTCAGCTTTTTCATTTATCTACTTTAACGCTTTGCACAAATTTAATGAATCAACATATACCACTGGGCAATTAACACTAAACCTTCTTCTTCTTTTTTTACATACAAAACTCCTCTTTTTAATGGGTTTAATCTAGAACACCATATAAATGAAAAAAAAAAAAATCTGCAATAATTCCTTTTCAAATACTGTTGGCAACATAAATGCACTTGCTTAGTATACTATTTTTCCCCATCAGTACTGAAATTATCATATGATCCTTTTTCTGAAGGTTTACTATCATAACCTCACAACAAATGTGTATGAGTAATTACTTAGCCAAATTCAAATTAAATAAAATCCAAATACCAACCGCAGTGGTGCAGCGGTAGTGTTGCTGCCTCACAGCAAGAGGTTCTCCCATTCGATTCTCGACTGGAGTGCGGGGAGTGCCTTCTGTGTGGAGTCTGCATGTCCTCCCCATGGTTGGGTGGGAATTCGAAAGACATGTGTAAATGGGTGTGCCTTCATTGAAGGTTGAATGTCGAGCTGGTACCTCGGCGTTCGTCAAAATCTACTGCCAATCATTAGCGGGCCGGTGTTCCACTGTGGCAACCCCTAACTGGGAAAAGCCGAAAGACAACAACAACAACCAACTGCTCACAACACCGAATGTGGTAATTTCAGAAAGTCGACATTCGACACTGTTGACATTACCCAACCTACCTGGACTTCCAGTTATGTCCTACTAATGTTTTGCAAGGGAAAAATCCCCCTGTACCCCCATATGGGGGGTTCCACTGCACACCCCCTTCTAATTACATATACAAACTCTGAGATCACACTATAGTGAGGGAAAGGGTACATTTTCTGATCCCCACTGTAGTGTGATCTCCATTTAAAACAAAAATCCACAACAGTGAATGCTAGTGTGCATTCACTATTGTGATTCAAACATTTGCAAACTGACATTATGAAACCTTGGAATAGTGACATTTGACCTTCTAAGGTTCGCGTAACTGTCTTGCAGGATTGTGAGGCTAAGTCTTTTCTGAATGATAATTTATATGTTCTCCAGAAAAAAACATGTTTGTTTTATTTCTTCTATTATTCATTATTTATTTATTTATTTATTTTACATTTGTTAACTGGGTTGGTCCTGCTGAGTTACAGAAACCCATTTTCAGTGGAGACCCAAGGAGAAAAGCTCCAATAACTTCTAAAGCAATAAAACATAAAAAGAAACATTATACATAAGATAAAGTACAAACAGAAATGCTGCTATACAGAACAAATTATAGCTGTCACATAAGAACGTGTGAGTACTAAAAATATAAACATGCAAACAGTTTAGTCACAGTGCTGAAAAGCTAGCATATTCTAATATTTACAGGAATTAGAAGTAATGCAAAGGCACTTCCTTTGTAGACGTTGTAGAATGTGACTAGACAGAGGTATACGGGAGGTTAGGTGGGGTGATTGCAGTAACAGACCTTGGAGTTAAGCAGGTGATCTTTTAGTGTCTTTTTAAAGTTGATGGCATGAGTTCTACTTCTGATATATAATGGGAGCTTGTTCCAGCTATGAGAGACAGAGTATTTATAAAGGTTTTTGTCTATATTTTTACAGGGTTTATAGGTATATTGTTTTTATATTTATTTGTATTAATGTTATATTAAAATTCATATAGTTTGTATATATGTATATTGTTTTTTCCCATTGAATCCTACTTACATCTTTATTCTCAAATTTTATACCTAACGCAGAAATATCATTCATTGTAAAATACATACCCCTGATCTTTACTACATCACCTGAACCTTTACTTTTCTCTTTATTTAAAGCCATCCCCATCATCTTGATACACATTTCTGCAAATTATTCCTTTTTTATCCAAATTTTGTTTTTGCAATTATTATAAAGTCATCTGCATAAGTTAAAGTAGCTGGAATTCTTAACACTTCAGGTGCTATAAGCTCCACCTCCTTCATTCTGTAGTTTATTTTACATACTATCACATTCATAACTAATGCAAGGAGTATACAACTCATTAGACATTCTTGTCTTACAACACTCTTCATATTTACCTCTTGGCTTAACCAGCCATTTACAAGTATTTTTACTTTATTATCACTATACACGGACACAGATAATTTTTTTCTCACTTATATTATATTTTTCATTATTACTCATAAGATTTCATATCCATCTGTGTCAATTGCCTTATTAAGGTCTCCTATAATGATTTTGGCTTCTTCTTTTCTGTTCATAACACCATCCACAATTTCTCTATCATTAATAATTCTTAACAACCCTTTTACTTCATATTATATATATAGCTATCTTCCATAATATTTTCCATTTAGTTTCAAATCTCTTTTGTGCTATTTTCATAATTATCTTATAATCATTATTATTCAATAATATCGGTCTCCAGTTTTTTGTCTTCTATCTTCCTTCTTCCATATGAATGTAAATATTCCACTACGTAATTCTTTACATATAAAACCTTCATTTAACTATTCATTCAAAATCATAAAAAATATATATTTTTTGACAATCCCTTAAATGTTTATACATGTCATACCCTATTCCATCTGGGCCTACAGTTGAATCTATATTTACTTGTCTTAATACTTTATCTAGTTCATTTAAATAAATATCTCTTTGTAACTCTTTATTCTCTTTTTTCTGTTAACATTTTACTATCCATATTTTTATTACCTTCTTTTTTACTTTAAATATTTCTTGTACATATTGTACTACACTATTCATAATCTTTTCCTGAGTTCTGTTTGCTTCTCTTTTTACATTTTTTATTTCTCTCATTGCACTACTATGTGCTTAAGTAACTCAATACTTCTTCTCTTTTTCCTTGTAAAAACATCTTTGCTTATATAACAATTCTTGTATTTTTTTCTTGATTTCTTTCATATAATTCTTTCTCTTTGTTAAAGTACTTTCTATCATTATGTTCTTAATCTTTCAATGCATTATTATATGTTCTTTTATATTTTTCTTTCTCTACTTTTCTTACATCATACTTCCACTGTAAAACACATTTCTATATTTTTCCTTAAATATCATCCACCATTTTTTATAAAATGTTCTCATAGTTCTCATAGCAACATGCTCTCTCTATAACTGTATTACTAATATCTTTCCTTCTTCATTCCATGTTTTCTCATTTATCCTTTTTATTCCTTTGTCTGTTTTTATATATTCCTTGTTTTCTTTTATTTCCTGCCATATTGCAAGATTGTCAGAATATCCTGTTCAACTAGCTTCCCTTCTCTTATAACTAAACCTTCTGATACTATAAAATAAACTATTTCATTTCTTTACATATGCCTTTTGTAAGTCCATGAATTTTTGTCCTAGAGTTTTAACTTACCACATTTTGCAACTTGTAACATTTTTCTTATATCATTTCCTTTCTTTTTACACTTGCCTCTTAAATTATAATTAAAGTCTCCTGTTATTATAATATTCTTATTTATCGCTACATAGTCTAAAACCTGATTAAATAAGCTTTCCTTTTCTTTACATCTAGTATAAGCATACAGTGTTATAATTTTATAGACTTGTTCTTTCCATTTTAAATGTACAATTGTTAATCTTCCCATTTTTGCTAAATTTACATCTAATACCTTCACTGTATCTGTCCAGAATAGAGGTATTCCAGAACATCTCATTTCCCAAACTCCAGATTATCTTTCCTCTCTATAGTTTCTCTGTTTGTAATATTTCTTTATTTGTTAAACATCTTGTGTCTTGTAATATAATTGCATCTATATCACATGTATTCCACAACTCCAAAATTCCCATTCTTATTACTATATTCTTAAAACTATTCATATTTACAGAAAGGACTCTACAATTTTATTTTCTCTTTTCCTTAGAATCATGGTTTCATAAATTCATAGATAATTACTAGGCTAGCTTTCCTAATAGACCTTTCTAAGCCTGATTTCCTTCCAAAAGAATTGAACACTGTACCTTTTGTCTGTGAGTCCAACTCCTTAAACATTATAATAGGGTTTTTCTCCTCGGGCGTCCATAGAAAATAGGTATTACTCAGTCGGACTTTCCCAGTAAACAAAGACAAATAAATAAATAAATAAATTAATTAATTAATTATGCCAACCCCCCAGTTTTTTAGGTGCATATATTCTTTTTAACCTTTTCCTTCATTTTTTTATTTTGAACTTATCTCTTTACATTTTCATTTTCTGTCTTTTACCCTTTTACCAATATAATTATTTTTCCTTTTACTACCTCCTAGTTTATGTCTTCTTCGTCACTTATTTCAGAACCTTCTTCTATGTCCTCTTTTTTATTTTTTTCTCATCTGTTTTATCGTCTATTTCTGCTAATTCTAAAATGTTGTCTCTTTTTCATTTTTTCGGTTTTTATTTTCTTTTTTCCTTACTGCTATTTTCATTTTTGCAATCTATCAATCTATTCATAAATGTTGAATTTTGTTACATTTATAACATTTCAGTTCAAATTTTTTTATCATTCCCCATTCTTCCACAAATATAACACTTTCTTTTGTCACACTTATCAAATGTCCTTCTTTTACACACACACACACACACACACACACACACACACACACATTTTGGGTTGTTCTGGGCTCCTCTGAAATGTGTCTGACTCATAACAATGCTGAGTAGTTGAAGTTCCCTGGTGTCCTGGTAAACTTGTCCCTAGTCATTATGAATACCACCTCAGGTCTCCCCTGAAAATAAGCTATTGACCTAGTGGGGCTGACCTAGCAAACAAAATGTAAATAAAGTCAGTATACACCAACTTTTTTCTATATCATTCAGCTCAACAGCAACTGCAGTGGTGGTGCTGCGGTAGCATTGTCACCTCACAGCAAGATGTTGCCTGTTCGATTCTCAGCTAGAGTGTCTTCTGTGTGGAGACAGGTGTGAATGGGCGTACCTTCGTTGAAGGTTGTGTGTCAAAGCTGGCAACTTAGCACGTAAAAATCTACTGCCAATCATTAACGGACCGGAGTTCCGCTGTGGCGACCCCTAACCAGGAAAAGCCGAAAGACACAACAACATTCAGCTCAACAGCAACAATGTTAACACTTCAAGCATCTTGTACCGACTGGTTACTGCTTATAAATTGCAATATATTATGGGTATGTCTTACAAGGGCAAGACCATGTATTAGCCTTAAAATGGCAAAGGCTATATTACATATGCATGATATATTCCAACACTCCAGCAGTTTACTCTGTTTCTTGAAAATATATTTCAATTGAAAAATATGCCTCTTTTAAACTTGCATTTCTTTGCCTTGCACCTGATATACATTTGCCATGTTTAGATTAGTATTTTGCTTTTTAACTACTTGTACCTCTCTAACAATTTGTATTGGTTTTCTAACTTTAGATTAGCTTCAAGTTGTTACTTTTAGACACCTATACATCAGTCAGCCCAGTCACAATTCTATTTTTTTATTTTTCACCTTTCGCACCATTAAACCTAAATATTTCATCTAGTTCATTACATTCAACTTACAAAAGCTTCAACATATTTACTGTTTTTGTAAACATATGTGGAAGTATGCTCTTTTATGCATTATATTTCTTTTTGACACAAATTATTCATTGAGTTTGCTAAACACTGACTCATGCATAACACTGTCACCCTTTGAAAATGAAAACAAACTGTAAATAGCAGCAACTGACACCCTATAGCATACAATGAGACATTTATCTGTATTTAAAAAGTTTCTTTATCTAATATCGTTGGCACATGAAAGTCATGTAAAACTCTGTCTCCAGGTTAGCCAGGAAAAGGATTTTGAGACATCAACAGCTCCGATAGTTTAAATTATCAAGGAAAATTGGATTTTCTGGGCTGAACATTTAAAATTTGGTAAATAAAGGCTTTACAAGTTAAAATAGCTCTTAATTAGCAAAAAGACTGAAATCAGAGATTTCAATTTCACTCATGGTGGTATGGAGTATTTTTGGTATCTGATATTACTTTCCCACGAGTCTCATTTTTTCAGAGAAGATACCTGTTCTGACACCACATCATGGCATGCACCAATGGTTAAAAAGTAGTATTTGCTGGTACTGTTTCCTAGTCTCCCTAATCTGTAACACATATTGCCTGTAATTATCTCTATAGCATCTCTTCTGTAACTTCTAACGTAGCTGCTCTACCTGATGAAAATACCGTACATAGTGTTTCTGTTGACTTCCTTCTTAATAATTTTTCTGTTGTATATTAACAATTCTGTTGATGTCAGTGTGCTCTTTATTGTATAAATTCTTTTTAGTTTTTCTCCACTTCATGTGTGTTCAGATTTTGGGCTGATATTGAAATTGGTCCAATGTGATCAGAGCTCTACCCCAGTTAATAAATTGTATAAATGAATGAATGAATGAATGAATAAATAAATCTCAATAGTAAGACTACCCCTCAAACTCTAAAAACCCACCAATATAAAAATGGCCATAACTTGTCAGATTTTTATGTAGAAACTTTCAACAACTAACTTTCCCTGATTAACTAGTCACACCTATATAACCTCCCTCTAAATGATGCTGTTCTAGAATTCAACAGAATTTTCCTAAACATACTACATGCCTCAGCCCCCATCAGAAAAATTAGGATCAAATCTAATCCCACTCCTTGGGTCTCTAAAGATACTCTATCCACCATGAAACTTAGCAATAGTACCTGGAAACTATGGTGTAAGTGTAAATCCCCTTCTCTCTGCCTTAAATATAAACAACTCAGAAACCTTACAAAAAAAATATCTCCCAGGACAAGACTGATTTCTATCAGGAATCCCAATCCACTCACTTCTCCAACCTAAAAAACTTCTGGCACACCATGAATAGTGTACTCCATTCTGGAAATCCCAGTACCCCTAACCCCTCCCCATCAATACTCACTCAAAATTTCTCGAGAATGTATTCATAGGCAAGCCTTAAGCTACCTACTTCATGAAAACCTCCTTACCCCCTCTCAGCATGGTTTTAGACCTAACCACAGCACATCCACCACCCTCTTATCTTTCAGCCAGACTGTGTCTGAGGCAAGCAAGGGACAACAATAAATTTGTATCATGTGGCTTACTTGACCTCTCAAAACCCTTCGCCACCATCTCCTATGCTAAACTCCTCTCTAAACTATAATCCTCCCAAGCCCCACTATTCTCTGGTTCTCCAGCTATCTCAACAACCGTCAACAATCTGTTAGATGGCAAACCTCTTAGTCTTCCTTCCAACCTATACAAACTGGTGTCCCCCAGGGATCCATTCTTTGTCTACTTCTCTTTAACATTTTCACTAACTATCTTCACTCTGCCTGTACCTCTTCTTCACTAATTCAGTACACTGATGACTCTGCCCTTATCACCCTCTCTGAAAACCCCACTGACCTTCACTCTCCCACCCAGAGTTCCTTTAACAACATAGAGCACTGGCTAACTAACAACCAACTTATCCTGAACCCAAAGAAAACCAAACTTCTCCTCCTTCCTCCTAAATCTGCTTCTCATCTCAAAACCTCTTTCCGTATATCTTCTCTTGACAACACATTATTCATGTAGACTCCTCTGCTAAACTTCTAGGAATCACAATTGATGAACAACTAAAATTTGACCATCACATCTTGCAGTCCATTAAAAATACCAATCAAAAGTTAGGGTTACTGTATAGATATAAAAAGTTCTTATCCAACACCGCTAAGATCACACGTGCCCAAACCTATCTCCTCCCCTGCCTTCTTTAGGCTTCACCAATATTCACACACATCCAAACAAATCTTTTGACTACACTTACACAAACTTACCACCAGGTAGCCAGATTTGCCTGCAACCTTTCCTACAAATCCCATCACTGCCTTGCCCTAAAAAAAACTACAATGGCTTGAGTTCCCACAACTACTCAAACTTTCTCAACTATAAATGGCACACATTCTCCTCTACAAACCTACAAACTGTCCCTCCCTGTCCACCCTCCTATCCCACTATACCCTTGCAAGATCTCTCCGTAGCACTGATCAAGCACTACTTAACACCTACAAACCTAATTGACCCAGAAACTCCCCAGACTCTGGAATAAACTGCCCATACATGTCAAGCAGAGTGCCTCTTTGGCCCTCTTCAAAAGGAACCATGAGGATTGGATGGGAGATAGGAAATTCACCCCAGGGATCATGTTAGTCACCCTGCTAGACAGGGGTCCAAGGAAGTAAATATTGTGAGAAGAAATAACCAGGAAATTGTTATGGCTAGGCTTGTATAGGCCCTAGGGGCAATAGCCTAGTACCAACCTATGAACCTATGAATCATAGGCAAATTACTTTACAAATGCTCTATAGCGCAAACCTGGAACAAACTTCCAACAAACTTACGACTTCTCCAATCTTTGCCCTCTTCAAAAAATAACTAAAAACCTACTTTGCAAACTCCCCTTTGTGCACCTGCCATCACACCAGCAAAACTCTGGCTAACTATTTCAAAAGTATTTTCCCTCCTTTACTCTCTGTATACTCACTAATCCTGTGAAGACCTAACAACCTCTTTGTTACACTCTTATAACTTCTACCCTCTCCCACCCTACCCCCCTTCCTCCCTTCTAGTGATCAACACTACTCTTCTTCCCTTTTATTAATACTCTAGTTCTTTGGTACTTCCTTTTCCTATATCTTACATCCCCTTTCTTTACCCTCCACTTGCAATGTCTTCATCTCTTAGAATTATCTTCCTCAAATACTATCCATACTTCCCCTATTAATTGATATAGAACTCACATTTTTATTTTGTCATGCAGATATCTATTTTTGACTTGTAATCAAACTGTCCTTGTTAGTTAATTCACTTCCTGCTCCATCATGCATTTTTCACTTGTAATGACAGCTATATATTAATTTCTCTTCCTTCCTCATCATGTATTAATATCAAATATTTCTAGGAGCCTGTCTCCTCCATTGTTTACATGAGTCAGTTTTCTTCTTATTACCGTGCGTCTTTTGTACTCATGTTTTTCACTTTATCATGTAATAGGCATTTTTTTCATGTATTGTATGTCTTTATATTGTACTTTTATCATGTATGTTTAGCTTCTATTTTTTACATTGTATTTTTGGAGCTTTTCTCCTCGGGTCTCAACTGAAAACAGGCCTCTGGCCCAGTAGGACTAACCCGGTTAACAAAAGACAAATAAATAAATAAATAAATACATAAATAAATAAATTAAATAAATAAAATAAATGTCAGGATATACCATCAGTTTAGTGACACAGATAATTTTAGTTTTCACAGCACATCAATTCAACAGAAAGAATGTAAACACTTCAAGCAAATTATATTACGTGGTGACAGTTTAGAAATTACAATGTATTATAGAATATATGCAGTCTTAAAAGGGCAACACCATACATTAGTTTTACATGGCAATGGCTATGTTGTATATATACAATGTACAGAATGACTATATGGCTTTATTTCCTTTATATAAGCCTAGCCATGCAATCCAACCCAGTTCTGTTCCTATGTATCGTGAGAGTTTATTAAGAGAGGATACCTTAGCTAGGAAGTTTCTAGAGATTTTGTGGGGGGTATGTTAGTTTGAACATTACTGTCTGGATCTATCAGAGGCAAGGGGGCCAGCCCCAGTATGAATTTCCATTTTCCCATCCACTAGTCAAGGTTGCCCTTAAAAACCTTAGAGGTGGACTCTGCTTCACATGAATGAGGAACCTGTTTCAGAGCACCGACCATCCTCTGAGACACATATCTGTCTTGCCAACATCTCTTATTTATGTCACAAACAAAATTTAAATCCTTGAATCTAATGGTTCTGTTGCTGTTCATTTTGTGGATATGCAAAGGTTCCATCAGAGATTACTCCAAGGATCCCTTGTATGTCAGGTATGGTAACTTGTAGGAAACAGAGTATAAAGAAGGGGCTTTGATGTAATCTGATAGAACAATGTGCTACCCTGGATTCTCCTAGAAAGAAACCTTTGTGGGCATTCCAGCTGCTGCATATGTCTGGTCAGGTACATGCTGAAGGGGGCATTATACTCAATGATGGGTATGATAAGGGACAATTAAAGTAGCAATGTAACTTCCTTGGACCTGGGTGACATGCCCTTACTTACAAGCTAAGCAGCATCAAATGATTTTCTTACTACATTGGCCACATATTAGTCAAAGGCCAGATAAAAGTCTACATATGTTCATAGATCCCAAATTACTGGGACAACTCTTAGGGGTGTCTTATTGATGAAGTCATTCACCTGGGCAGCAGATTTGCAAAAAAACACTATAATGCATTTATTGGCATTGAGTTTTAGTGTGTGACTTTGATGCATGCCATTTATCTGTTTTACATCCTCTTGTAAGATATTTGTGTCATGGTGAGAATCTGTGACAGCTCTCCAGTTTGTGGTCATCTGTGAACTTGGTAGGCCAAAGACCCCTGACATTAGCCTTTATCATTGAGAAGTACTTTTATTAAAGGCTGTGAGGGGCTCAAGTGGTGTCTATAATACTCAGTGTGTGCCCTTTCAGTCATTACTGCTGAAACAGACAGAGTGCAGTACTGAGGAAATCTTCTAAAATATGTATTGGGTTAGAGGATTCCAGACTCTCTTTGATGCCATTTAGATGGAGTTTTTTACACCATTGACTACTTTCTGTGTTCTTTTTTAGCACCTTTATTGCATTATCACTTGTGACACAGGCAACTTTACATTAATATAAACATAATCAAACTTTTATTAACAAATTCACATTTGCAAACATTATATTTCACATATAATGCTATATATCATATAACATAAGCAACATTACATAAATTATTAAATTCCTGCCTTTTTTAAACAAGAAACATCTTTATTAAACCATCACTTATGACATAGGCAATCATATATTTATATCAATAAAAACAAACCACACTGACACAATCCTAGTTGCCAGCATTTTACATCACAAACCATACTGACACACTCCCAGTTGTAAACATTATACATAATGTTTAATCTACCCTATAATTTTCAGTCAAACATTACACAACCCATTTAAGTCCTGCCTTCTTTTAAACCTCATTCCTCCCTGTATGTATTGTTCCTACAATTCCAAATTTTTCCTATGCAGTTTGCTCCTACCCATTTCTAAAGATCTCATTTCTGGTTGTTTTATCTCTGTTACTATAGTCACTACATCTAGTATAGTTGGTTTAGATTTTGATTTCTATTTTCTTGCAATTGCTTTTTTTGGCAGCCACTATAATTAGACACTGCAAGGCCTTACCATGTCTGGGCAATTTTGATTCTGTATCATAGCTCAGAAAAATAACTTCCCTCATCGCACCAATCTGCTCATCCAGCATTTCTGACAGTGCATCCTGCAGGGAATCCTTTCTGCGTTCTTATGAAAAGCAGTAATTGTGTAATGATGGCCTTGTAGGGGGCACTTCAATGGCCTGAAGTTGCTGGACATGTAATGGTAGCTTGGAGTCCAAGAAGAAGGTCATTGTTGACAAAACAGCAGCTTCTGCTTTATTTGATACTGCTAAGATCTTGGGGTGCCTATTAGGATCTGAGTCACTAGTTTTTTGGGGGAATATGAATCCTGATGTCCTGTAATATGCTACAGAAATATTTTTCTGCTTGAGTTGCAACTGAAAGAAATAATTTGGATACAGTGACTTAGTCAGTTCAGTTTCTAATCCAATGCAGTGAAAAGAGGCAACAAGGCTAGCACTTATAGAAAAATATGATTTGCATTCAATATATAACAAAAAGATGTTTAACACCCCATTTAGCAAAAAATAGCAAAACAGAATTTTAAGATAATAAAAAAAAATTTTTTTCAGATAACAGCATGGAACTAAGAAGTCAGGTCACCCCACCTAACTTGACCCCCATCCCTGGGAGATGAAGGTGTACACATTGACGCATGACCTTTTAAAGCATAAATTCATAATAATGTATGATGCACATTATTTTACAAGTATAAGGAAGTCTCTGCTTGATTTCACAGTGTTGCATGCTATTATTCTCATGTCCAGGTCTGTATCACATACATCATCAATCTTGTCATATAAAGTGGTGCACAGTGTATGAAATAAGGCTAAGGTATGGCTGTAAATTGTGCGACCATTACAGAGGTACTGCTTATAAATAAAAGATAAAGAATACACATTAGCAGAAGTTACAGAAAACAGTAAATGCTGATAATGTCAAATATGTAAGCTGTATGAGCTGTCATAGAATGTTTTTATGACGATTTGTGGGTATCATGGAGAATGAGCCACAACCACCACAGCCATTTATGATGACAGAATCTATCAACCACAGATTTCTTCTTAACTATTTGTGCTAAAACTGATGAAACTGTTATGTATCCTTTATCATGCTGTTATCTGTCTGCTTTCAGTATTTTTTCTTCTCTACAATTTATCAATTTGCAGGAAGAACATAAGGCTAGAGTAGGTGTAGAGGGGAACTTCACATTATACTGCACTCATTAGAGCTGTTACATTAATATCCATGCCGTGGGAATACCACATATGCCTCATTCTTCTGTTTAATGTTTCTCTTTTTAAATTTGTTGACAGACTATTACTGGAGTCATTTAATTTGTTATAACTTGTCTTCATTCTTTCAAGTGTTTTCATATTTTTCAGAGTCTCATGGGAAAGTAATACCAACAGAAAAAAGCAATACATTTATGTACAAAGTCTTACCTCCTGCAGATAGACAAACATAAACCAGACTATGATGAAAAAATACCGGCCTGAGGCTATATATGTGCCAAGGCCTGGATGCAGCAGAATCTCAACAGCACAAGAATTTCAGCACATAGCCTTAAAAGGAAGATAGAACACAAAATATTCAAGAAGTGTATTTATGAGGCTGTATTTTTAAAAAATGTGCAGTGTATTCAAAAATGAAAAACAAAACAACTCAGACAATTAACTTACAAGCAAACAATATCAACAGTTTCTATCAACACGGAACGAGTGCTGTCACCAAGATGATGATACCTTTCCAGAATGTGTTTCTTCCAGTTTTCTTAACCATTTTAACTCACAGCATGCATTTTCTAAAATTAATATTATTAATTATTAACTAATATACTACAATAACAATTTAAAATAAACTATTTACAAATATATGGAGTTCACATACTTGGGCTTTGCATTTCTTATCTAACACAATATCATTTCACATTTAAAATTATTTTTAACTCACTCTTGAATTGTACTTTTTTATTTAAAAAATTAGATTTATCCAGCACTTATAATCAGGATTATTATAGTATAATCTTAATGCAATAGTATTAATTTCTGTTTGACATGCAGACATGATTAAGTCTATAAAATATTTAAACAATGGAGTTATTTCTTATCTACAATTTCTAAAGATTATCTCACAGCATGCTTGGTGATGTTTCATGCAAATGCTTCATATTTGCTAATATCTAAGAAGGGTAATATTGAGAGCTCTGTGCATTTTTCCGACTTTCTACTAGGGCAACGTCAGATGACATTTTTAGTTCATAATAACAGATACACTCAGTATGGTATATTTTACATACAGATTATTATAACTTTTATCTGCAGAATGCCTGCATCATTTTAACAAAAGACTAGACTCTCTGACTCATGTGTGGAACACTTTGAGCATACCTTCAGTTGTTTGAAAACATTAACAAATGTGTGACTGTTGAGTTCCTTAAAACCCACTCTGCTAGTATTATGGAAAAAAGATCAAGATCAGTATCTACTGGCTAAGGAAATGATGCTAGAAGTTTCCAGAGATAGCTTTCAGTTCTTTAGTAGAGATTGAAAGGTAAACTACAAATTGCTTGTAGCCCATCACAGACCAGTCTGCTTTGAAAACCATCAACAGTGATAGTCTCAGGGTTTGTCGGCTACTACAGTACACACTACAGATTATATTTTGCATTTTATTTCCTATCTAGGGCTCACATGTGTCAGTGGGGGGGGGGATATTTATACTGCATACTGTTGACCAGTTCATTTATTAAATGCATCTTTAATATTTAATAGATGTCTATTTTTTTAGAAACCTATCATCACACAATATGTGAGGCATGTCAAAAAGTATTTATATGAAATGTATTATTTTAGAAAAAGTACAGTATCTGTGGTCATACCGTGCTGAATATAATGGCTAATGACACATTCATAGTTTGATTGGTTTGTGTTCCATCACTCTGTCATAATATCCTTATTTTATGGTCAATCACTCTGTCATCATGCCATTATTTTATGCTTAAGAAGCATCATAAAGAAGAATTACCTGAAAGCAATGCCTGAGTGATCAGTACTGCAGATTTATTTTGACTCTCTGAAGGAAATTTCAACAAGTGGCAATACACTGAAATTAAATAATTGAAAATAACTTTCAGTGAGCACTTAAATAAGCCTTTTTGGAAGGGGAGCAAGCCTCTTCCAGCACTGTCCATCTGGGTAGACAGTCTTACTCCCCTAAACTTATGTATGCAGACTCCATAGTCGAATAATAGTGAGTAAATGTATAAAGTTCATTCTCCCTGAAAATGGTTTTCAGCAAAACTGAGATTTCAGCACTTTTATATTACAGTCACACAGTTATCACCGTTCCCACCTTATTTAAGTCAGCCTGAGAACTACAATAAACACATCAGGATTGGAGACAATAAAATAATTTGCATCATAACCAGAAAATATGAATTATCTTACAGTGAAATATTTAAAGGGAACCAGCAGTCTACTTTAAATATTAGGTTAAGAAACATTACTTTAGTATCAGTAATTCAAGTCAGCAGATGAATTGGAGGCATTTAGTAGCTCTATCTCACTGAAATCCCAACACGTATTCTAGCAATTTTAATTGTCCAGGTGCTGAACTTTAGGCAGTTTCCTGTCTGTACTAGATTTTCATTTCTTTTGCTGCTTCTGTTCCTCAGTAAATGATTTGTTTCATAACATGCTAAGTCACTGTTACATGCCATCTTTTTTTGCTTCTTCTGTTCAAATGATGTTTTTAAAGAACTATAACTAGGCAAAGTATTTATAGATAAGTACTAGGCTAGCTTTCCTTTTGTGCCATTTTAAGCCTAGCCAGTTTCCCCAAAGTTGAGAATCAAATCTTCCATCTTGGGTCTGTGAGGTAAACAACTTAACCACCATGTCAACACTCAAAATCTCAAAATATAAATGTAGCTGTCTGTCCATACTGCTATGCTTTGGTTGAGATGAAGATTGCATTGAGAGATGATTTGCTTTATTCACCCCAAACTAACAGTGCTTCCATCTTTCTACCATGGTTTCCTCAGATCTAAACATTTTTGCTATAAACCTACCCTTTAAATATGTTTCTTAACAAAGGGGACTTGCAAAGTGGGGGCAGGTGTTTACACACATAGAGACAAATGACCAATGATATGGAGTAAAGTTACAGAAATGGTCAATGGGAGATGATATGATTACAAGTTATCTGACCGAGAACCAGTTACTGAAGGAAAATATATAGCCTTGTGGACAAGATTACCATAGCAAATCTAATACTTTATTTTAAAAATAATAAAGAGGGAAAATAGAGGACAGAGTTCTTCAAAGAGTGGCCACTTGATGCAGCCAGTAACAAAAATGAGGACTGAATCAGTAACCCAGCAGGTGTCAGAAGTTGATCAGATTCATATAGTGAGAGGTGAAGAGCAATTCATAATTACCCCTAATCTATGACCCTAAAATCAACATAAATTACAGGAAAGCAAACAGAATACATAAAAGTAAGCTATATCCTTTTCAGAGTGGTAATATTACAGAAAAGAATATATGACATAAACATTTTCATTCCTAAGCTACATACTTCATCTGATAACCACAATTAGATTACTGTTGTGCAATACTAGGAACATGGAGTTCGATGTGCAACTGTTCATAGAGGGTCAACTTGTCAGCAAGAACCTCACTCCCATTATATCAGTTTTATGAGCACATGTGTAAGTTTAATGGTTCAAGATAAAGAGCAGAAATTCACCTCCATAATAGCCTATGTTTGATAGCCAGGGTTGAGCTATGTGAAAAGACTTCATGGTAACATCCTGCTCCCTTCTCCATAATAGAAATAGTCTGCTTTTAAGCAGTGCATACATTCTGTAAACCCCCCAATTACTGAAGATAGGCAGGCCCATGGTTAGAGAGCCTTATACCAGAGAAATATCTCTGGTCGACTGACTAGGGGAGTCAGACGAGGGATACAGTAGACAGAAAAAGCAATGATAGTGCAGAGATCATAATGGTGTTCATTGTGTTGATGAAGTGGTTATCTGAAGCCCCAGGAGAATAGCAGAGCTGGAGCACCTATTTAGAAAATATTTCCAGAACTGTCTTGGAGGGAGTGGAAATGCAGCTTTTGAAAAAATATTCAAATAATTCTGGGGATGGAAGGAATGTGGAAGCGGTGTCCTTTGTGGAATTAAATCTTCTAGGGTACTCCATTTCCCAAAAACAGATGGTGATTGACATGTCAGATCCCTGATGCCAATGATCATTCCACGGATATCCCATGAGAAGGAGATGAGGCAGAGCTAAAGCTCCACCTGTGCTCTTGGTTAAACATTGTTTTTTTGGTGTCTAGGCAAAGCGGGCAGAGATAATGTTCATCTTGTGTAAAGATATGAAGTGTCCAGCAAAGCAAGTAGTAATGAGTACTGACACACACACACACACACACACACACACACACACACACACACACATATGTGTGTGTATATATATATATATATATATATATATATATATATATATATATATATGTAGAGAGAGAGAGGGAGGAGTAGTGACTTTGGTCGAAACTTCCAATTGTCAACACCCATTTTGCTGGCACAATTTGGCAGACAGTGCAGATACTCAGCATGTGCAAGATCAACAGTCTCCGTCGTTGGGGGATATGCTCCTTTTCTGGGGATTGTAGGATCTCAGAGTTAGTATATATAGTTAACAGAGGGTGTGTGGGGGTTGTAGGGGTCTTGTCTCCTGCAAAAAACAATTTTGTGTTATTTCTTTGCATGTGGACAGGATTTTCGTTGCGCATACATGTTGCACTGTTGACCTTCTGTAGTTGTTATTGACATTGACCATTTGGGTGTATTGAGGTTCATCACTACACCTATATATATATATATATATATATATATATATATAAATATATAGAGAGAGAGATATTGATAAAGATATAGATATAAATATAAATATAGACAGTAGTTAAAGTAACACATATAAAATAAAACATATTCAATAAAGGGGGAAGAGGGCATGTGAAGAGTGTCTAAGACTGTACTCTACTAGTCAGTAAGAATTTCTTCTTCTAATGAACTTTATCAGGTTCAGGTTGTAACACACATTATTCAAAAACTTGTTAATTAATATATAAAATTAATTACATTTTAAATTACCCATTTGAGGAGGGTGTCACTCGAAAGAACGTCAACTAGTTTTTGTAGAAGATCTTAACACTAATAATATAGTAACAGACCAGTGTTCATAAGTACTTACACACTTACATACAAATATTGGAAGTACGGACATTAATACCCTTCTAGTCTGGCAGTATACCAAAGTAGCTGTCCCGGTAATAAGTGTCCAGGCTATTAAAAATGTCTAAACTAGTACTTGTTTTAATGTAATTTGTTAGTCTATTCCATGTATCAGCTGCTCTCTCAGAGAACCGGTTAGTACACTTCTCATTCCTATAGAATCTTCTACATAGATTGTCTGATGATTCTATACTACTTTTTGATACCCCAAACATTTCCAGAGGTAGTTGTCTATAAATGCCCTATATACCTGAACAGGTCTTCTCTTAAATACCTATTTGAGACAATGTACAAGTTCAGATATTTTAGTCTATCATAAAACTTAAATTTTTCACATCCATGGATGCCCTTGGTATATTTCTTCTGTACTCTTTTCAGTTTACTCATGCTTGTTTTCTTATAGGGTTTCTGTATTGTTATTCCATACTCAGGTTTAGATCTAATGTAACTGACAAGCAATGACTTCATTATTTCTGATTTCCTTGACTTTAAAAGTCTGTTTTAATACAACCTTTAGTTCTATAGCTAGCATTAACCAATTGGTTGATATGAATTAGAAAAACTCAAAGCTGGATCTACTCATATGCCAGGTCCTTAAATGAATCTACAGTTCCAATCACTTTGTGCTGAATTAAATATTCATCTTTCAAGCTATGTCTTCCAAATCTCATATGGTTAGTTTTTGATGTATTTATCAGCATACTATTCTCCTATGCCCAAATGGCCAGTTTAGTTAAGATCTTTTGCAGGCATGCCCTATCTGTAATGCATGTAATCCATTTTCCCAATTTCAAGTCATCTGCATACAAACTATAGAACACCTCAGATGAAGAAGATAGATTTGAATGATACAAGTATGGGCCTAGGAGGAAGGCTGTGGGACCCCCTGACTGTAACAAAGAATTTTACCTGTCCTATTGCTGTTGATACTTGTCATGTCCTATTTGTAAGCCATACAGCTATCCAGCTTATCAACAGTGTATCAATACATAATTAGTGTTTCATGTATGGCCCTATCAAATGCTGAAGTAAATCTATATAAATTACATCACAGCACAATTTTTCATTCATAACTATTATTTTATTGTTATAGAACATCATGTTACAGGTGGTAATACATCTATTTTCAACATATGCATGCTGATATATGGTTTCAAGTCTCAGCCTATCCATTTCTGACAATAACTTATCCAATGTTACCTTCTCCACTATTTTTACATAACCTGAAAGTAGAATTAAAGGTCTGAAAGACTCTGGGTCTGTTCTACTTTCCTTTCCCTTAAAGATAGGATTGATAAGCGCATGTCTCCAATCTTGAGCAATCTCATCATATTTATACAACCTAGTAAAAATGATATATAATGATACGCTAAGTACTCTTGCTGAAGTGTTCTCAGGTCATTATTTATAATTTACATCTCCTCCCTGTGCTTTGTTTTGATCCAGTTTGCATTGTTCTTTTACAGTATACTCTAATCTGATTATAATATCTGAGGTTACCTGGATATCACTAGAACAATTTATCACCCCCTATGTGGACTAAAACTGTTCTACAAAATACTTTGTAAATATATCTATAATCTGCTGTGTCTGAGAATAAATATTTTAATCTACACACAGCTGGCTAATTTGTATGTATTTATTCCTTCAACAGCATATGTATCTATAAAATCGTTTCCTGTTATGCTCATATCTTTATATAAATGTTCTTCAAAATTTTCTTGATCTTGTCTCATACTATGCTTAATTTGTTTGTCCAGCTTGTTTATTCCAGTTCTCTTTTCCATTTCTTATAATTTTGTCTGTCACTTTTATCAAGTATCTTGTTCTTATAATATATCCTTCTGACATTGTGTGCCTAGATCCTGATATTATTATTTTTTTTTATTTTTTATTTTTTTGCATTTAAACAATTTCTCTTTCAAAACTTTTCACCTTCCTTCTGCAGTTGTTCCAATGCATGCATTACTCCAGTTAGTTTTACATAGTGACTGTTTTGCTTCCATATAATCTGTTATTAATCTTCTGTGCATTGGTTTAGATTTCAGTTTCTGGACGCCGACACTGAAGAATCACTGCTCGTCCTGGTGATGAAATATGTTAGTTTATTGTAACTCCACACGATACAAAAGACAGGGTTTAGCGCTTTCAACTGTTGTACACAGTCTTCATCAGAACAACATACTGCTAGTATTCTGCTTAAATAAATACTTTACTGAATTGAATGATTGCTCTAGTTGCACTTAAAAACTTTAAAGACATACTAGTCACAATAGTTGATCAAGGATATCTACAATTTACCCTTTACTATGTATAGGTAACACATACATTGACTACTAATACAAAATAACATAGGTTGTAAATTACCTACTCTAATACATCCTGCCGTTTATCATAGATCTCATAATATACATACTGTTTAATAAAATAATCCCCTACTATATTTAATATATAAGTCCAGCTGAAACTATCAAACTATTGCATATATATATATATATATATATATATATTGAATACTAAAATACTATTGTAAAATCATAAAAAGTTGATATTAAAATATCATATACAGTTACTAAACATAAAAGCAAAATGTTTCACTACCACCTTATACATATCCACAACATGCATATCTTCAGAATTATTTAGTTGCATGTGATCAAATATACTAATAACAGAGTCACATCATCTTGTCTAAAACCCATTATGTAAATGTGCATAACTACATCTATGCATCCCTTAATACGTAGTGATTGTTTATTGTACACAAAATACAAGATACCTGATGCAAGATACATAATGTCAGGTGCTGTAGATGTATCAAACCTATACCTTTTCAAACTCACTTATAATAAGGCTAAAATGGTTTTATACTGACAAAATCATTAAGACCAGGTTTATGGTGGAATCTGTCAGGATCTGCCATCTACTTTCTCTTGCTGCCAACTCCATTTTCCAATTCCTCCAAGTGGTGTAATGAAAACCTGATCAATGATAGCAAATGTAAAACCATGTTCTGTCCCTTGCTCCATAATGTGCCTATATAATGCATTCTTACTGTCGCTTTTCTGTATCCGGTATAGGTGTTCATATACACGCTTCTTCAATTGTCTTTCCGTTTACCGATATAGTGGGCATTGCACTGTGTGCAGTGGCTATATACACTACCCTTTTGAACAGCAATTCCCGGTTTTACATCTAATAAACGTCGATTGATATCATCTAACCTGATGGTGTTGGCTGTGTTAATATATTTGCATTGTTTGCACCTTCCATTTTGGTTCCCTTATGTATCTACTTCATCCTTTCTATGGCTAGCCCTCTCCAACAGTCGTTTAATATTGGGCCGTTTATATACACATTTAGGTAATTTATCCCATCTTTTTCTTTGTCCATGGAAACTAATATTGCCCAATGTTTCTCTAAAATTTCTTTGACCAAATGTGTGTAAGGTGTATGTAAGTACACACACTCTTCCCTGGAGTTCGTTTGGTCCTTCTGTTTTGTCATTCATTCTATAACATCCTAATAATGGTGGATATCTTTGTCCCCATTCACCTTCTACATATTTGATAACTTCATTAACCATTTTCTTTGGATAGCACGATCTAAAATAATTCTCTAATATAGTTAAGTTCTGCCACCATTATGGTCCTTGTAGAGGACATCCTGGCTGCCGAATACATTGTCCTTTCACTATATTTCTGAACACATGTGGAGGGTGGCTACTACTGAAATGTATGTAGTCATTCGAGAATGTGGGCTTACGGTATAACTTGGAAATAAAACCCACATCATCATGACTAATTAATACATCCAAAAATGCTATTTCAGTGTTACTGTAACTATGTGTGAATTTTAAAAAGCTAGTAGTATTGTTTATGTATATCATAAATTCCTCAATTTTTTCCACTGGACCATTCCACAAGATAAAAATATCATCCAGGTACCTTGCATAGTAAGAGATGTTAGAAAAAAATGTGCTGTTAAATACATGTTCTATTCGAGCATGACCAAATTTGCAAATTTGACATTTAACATAGGGAAACTCATAGACGGATGGCTCAAAAATGTTTATAAATCCATCCCTCATATCATGAAAGACTCCTGGAGATTTTTGGGAGATTTAACCAGAGACAAATGGCATTCAGATACAATTTATCTTACCATAGACGTCCAGGATTTATTTTCCAGCATACCTAAAGATGAGGGCCTGGATTTTTTTGCTAACAGCTTAAGGAAACACTCAGGTCTCACATAGAATAAGATTTCTTTAATTTGTGATATGATGGGGCTTGTACTGGACCATAACTATATAGCATTCCAGGGTGAATTTTTTAAACAGATTAAGGGTGTGGCCATGGGAGCAGCGTGTGCTCCCATTTTTGCAAATTTGGTCATGCTCGAATGGGAGTTATTTTGTATTAGTAGTCAATGTATGTGTTAACCCAGCCACTGGGGATGCACAAGCCAGTGCATTTCTTTGTGCCGGTCCCAAGCCCGGATAAATGGGGAGGGTTGCGTCAGGAAGGGCATCCGCAAAACTTCTGCCAAAAATTACTGATGCGGAGAACTTTCATAATTGCATACCGTTCGGTCGAGGCCGGGTTAACAACGACCACCACCAGTACTGTTAGCCAACAGGGTGCTGGCGGAAATTGGGCTACTGTTGGGAAGGAGAAGAGGAGGAAGCGGCGTGCCCAAAGGCAGGAAGATAGGAGGAAGGTTAGGAGTGTAGCAGTGAGGGTAGGAACTTTGAATGTTGGCAATATGACTGGTATAGGAAGAGAGCTAGCTGATATGATGGAGAGAAGGAAGGTTGATATATTGTGTGTGCAAGAGACCAGATGGAAGGGAAGTAAGGCCAGGTGTTTAGGAAACGGGTTCAAATTGTTTTATCATGGTGTGGATGGCAGGAGAAATGGGGTAGGACTAAAGGAACAATATGCCAAGAGTATTTTAGACGTGAAGAGTGTCTGACAGAGTGATGTTTATGAAGCTCGAAATTGATGGTGTAATGATGAATGTTGTTAGTGCATATGCTCCTGAAGTTGGGTGTGCGATGTAAGCGAGAGAGAAAGTTTGGAGTGCGTTCGATGAAGTTGTGGTGAGTGAACCCAAGGGTGAGAGACTAGTGATTGGAGCGGACTTTAATGGGCATGTTGGTGAAGTGAACAGAGGATGAGGAAGTGATGGGTAGGTATGGTGTTAAGGAGAGGAATGCAGAAGGTCAGATGATTGTGGATTTGCTAAAAGGATGGACATGGCTGTGGTGAATACGTATTTTAAGAAGAGCATAGGGTGGCGTACAAGAGTGGAGGAAGATGCTCACAAGTTGATTATATACTATGTAGGAGGGCCAGTCTTAAGGAGATTGGAGACTGTAAAGTGGTGGCAGGTGAAAGTGTAGTTAAGCAGCATAGATTAGTGGTATGTAGAATGACGTTGGTGATCAAGAAGAGGAGGAGGAATGTGAAAGCTGTGCCAAGGATTAAATGGTGGAAGTTAAAAAGGGTGATTGTGAAGTGGAGTTTAGGGAAGAGTTAAGACAGGCACTGGGAGGCAGTGGAGAGTTACGAATAGCTGGGTAACTACAGCAGAACTAGTAAGGGTGACTGCTAGAAAGGTGCTTGGTGTGACATCTGGACAGAGGAAGGAGGACAAGGAGACCTGGTGGTGGAATGAGGAAGTACAGGAGAGTATACAGAGGAAGAGGCTGAAGAAGAAGTGGGATTGTCAAAGAGATGAAGAAAGTAGACATGAGTATAAGGGAGATGAGGCGATGGCAAAGAGAGAGGTGGCAAAAGCTAAGGATAGGGCATATGGAGTTGTACGAGAGATTGGACACTAAAGAGGGAGAAAAGGACCTGTACCGATTAGCTAGACAGAGCGACAGAGCTGGGAAAGATGTGCAGCATGTAAGTGATAAAGGATAGTGAGGAAGGTACTCACAAGAGAGGAGAGTGTTGAGTAGATGGAAAGAGTATTTTGAGAGGCTGATGAATGAAGAGAATGAGAGAGAGAAGGTTGGATGATGTGGGGATAGTGAATCAGGAAGTGAAACAGATTAGCAAGGAGGAAGTAAGGGCAGCTATGAAGAGGATGAAGAATGGAAAGCTGTTGGCCCAGATGACATACCAATGGAAGCATGGAGGTGCTTAGGAGAAATGGCAGTGGAATTTCTAACTAGATTGTTTAATGAAATTTTGGAAAGTCAGAGGATGCCTGAGGAGTGGAAAAAAGTGTTTTGGTACCTATCTTTAAGAATAAGGGTGATGTGCAGAGCTGCAGTAACTACAGAGGGATAAAACTGATTAGTCACAGCTTGAAGTTATGGGAAAGAGTAGTGGAAGCAAGGTTAAGAGGAAGGTGATGATTAGTGATCAGCAGTATGGTTTCATGCCAGGAAAGAGCACTACAGATGCAATGTTTGCTCTGAGAGTGTTGATGGAGAAATACAGAGGAGGTCAGAAGGAGTTGCATTGCGTCTTTGTAGACTTGGAGAAAGCATATGACAGGGTGCCTAGAGAAGAGTTGTGGTATTGTATGAGGAAGTCGGGAGTGGCAGAAGCACGTAAGAGTGGCACAGGATATGTACGAGGGTAGTGTGACAGTGGTGAGGACTGCAGTGGGAGTGACAGATCCGTTTAAGGTGGAGGTGGGATTACATCAAGGATCAGCTCTGAGTCCTTTCTTATTTGCAGTGGTGATGGACAGGTTGACAGATGAGATCAGACAGGAGGCCCGTGGACTATGATGTTTGCAGATTACATTGTGATCTGTAGGAGTAGGAATCAGGTTGAGGAGACTCTGGAGAGGTGGAGATATGCTCTAGAGAGAGGAATGAGGGTCAGCAGGGCTAAGACAGAATATATGTGTAAATGAGAGGGAGGTAGAGGAATGGTGAGGATGCAGGGAGTAGAGTTGGTAAAGGTGGGCGAGTTTAAGTACTTGGGATCAACAGTTCAGAGTAATGGTGAATGTGGAAGAGAGGTGAAGAAGAGTACAGGCAGGGTGGAATGGGTGGAGAAGAGTGTCAGGAGTGATTTGTGACAGGCGGGTATCCGTAAGAGTGAAAGGAAGGTCTACAAGAGTGTAGTGAGACCAGCTATGTTATATGGGTTGGAGACAGTGGCATTGACAAAAGGCAGGAGTCAGAGCTGGATGTGGCAGAGTTAAAGATGTTAAGATTTGCAATGTGTGACTAGGATGGATAGGATTAGGAATCGGTATATTAGAGGTCAGCTCATGTTGGACAGTTTGGAGACAAAGCAAGAGAGAGATTGCGTTGGTTTGGACATGTGCTGAGGAGGGATGATGGGTATATTGGGAAAAAGATGCTAAGGATGGAGCTGCCAGGTAAGAGGAATAGAGGAAGGCCTAAGATAAGGTTTATGGACGTGGTGAGAGAGGACATGCAGGCGGTTGGTGTGACAGAGCAAGATGCAGAGGATAGGAAGAAATGGAAAGAGATGATCCGCTGTGGCGACCCCTAACGGGAAAAGCCGAAAGAGAATGATGAGTCAATGTATGTGTTACCTATACATAGTAAAGGGTAAATTGTAGATATCCTTGATCAGCTATTGTGACTAGTATGTCTTTAAAGTTTTTGGCGGCAACTAGAGCAATCATTCAATTAAGTTCAAAAAAGTAGAGTATTTAAGCAGTAGAATACTAGCAGTATGTTGTTCTGATGAAGACTGTGTACAACAGTTGAAAGCGCTAAACCCTGTCTTTTGTATCGTGTGGAGTTACAATAAACTAACATATTTCATCACCAGGACGAGCAGTGATTCTTCAAGATTTTATTTGGTTGGTGTTCGTTCATTATTTATTAGATTTCAGTTTGGCAGAATTATCTAGTAACAAAATTAACCTTTATAACCCCATGATCACTGTACATCAATGGTGGTAAAACCTGACTTGAAGTTACAGTAATTTATTTGGGAACACAAACAAATGTCTAGTATGTTCTGTCCCCTGGTAGACTTTTATACAATATGAAGCAATTGTTGTTCCTGAGCATACATTTAGAATAATTTCTTTACTAATGTTGTTGAATCAGTATTATGCCAGTCTGCTTTTGGTAAATATAACTCTCCAGCCACTATTATTCTTCCCTCCTGTGTTTCATGCAAGAAATGTATAAATTCCTAGGTCATCTTCACTTGACTTTGGTGGTCTATACACTCCAACAATTGTTACATGTTCCAGGGTTGTCTTTACTATCACAGTTATACAGTGTATAGTATTGGTGTTATCACTGAACATGTAATAATCACAGGTCTCATAGCTATCTTTAATCCCTATCATAACACCTTCACTTGATATTTTCTTAGAATGTCTGTTGGGAATGTAGCAACTTTTCCAAAAAAAAAAAATATATATATATATATATATATATATATATATATATATATATATATATATATATATATATATATATATATATATATATATATATATATATTAATGCCCTAGCATTAATAACTATCAGAGATGCATCAAATGTTGCTACCTGTGAACTGTTAAATTTTCAACCTGGCAAAAATCCAGTCTGGTGTTTGTCAAATTTTGCAAAATATCTGCTGCAAAAATTCTCTTCCCTGATCTTGACAAGTCAACAGCATCCTGTCTGAACACATATGTGCCCAAAATTAGTATTGGATGCTCTACACACATTTTGTAATACAGGACATGTTTTCGGATAGGTATTTAGCCCCAAAATATTTTCATTCATGGTAACATGATTCTCCTGTCTCCATGTGACTTTTGAAAAATATATCCTAACACCCATAGAAGCTATGCTATCTAAGAGGGCTGTAAGTTCCGTACTAACAATCCAAGAGTCATCGTGGATGAGGTCACTTGTACCAACATGAATAAAAACAGATCAATACTTCCTTACATTAAGGCATTCTCAGGCCTGCTTCACATTCTCTATTTTTCCTCCTAGCAAGCATAACACTATTTGATCTTCTTTATCTTCTCTGCAAATATAAGTATCAGTTCCTCCCATAACTGAATCCCCAATTGCAAGAATATCTTTTCTCACCAGCTCTGAAGAATCTTCTGTTTCTAGTACAGTAATATCTGCTCTATCAATTGTTACAAAGGAATGATCTTCACATCCATTAGTATTGTTAATCCCACTGCTTTCATTGCTTATTACATTTGCAAGCTTCCAATTCTCATTCAGCTGGCTTTGTACAGCCACAACTTGAGTCATGTTGTCATCATCTGTCTTTTTTCTCTTTTTTCTTACAGTAATGTTCTTTAGTCCTTCCATGTTCAATTTTGATTTCTTCCTTTTCACCTGCCTCTTGCCTCCTTTTTCGACCTTCGCTTTTAGAAAAAATATGAGATTTTTCTGTAGAGTGAAGGTTTGCTGATAGAAAAATGTTATCATTCCCCGTAATCCATGTCTTACATAAAGCAGTATACTTTTTAGTAAGTATTCTCTTTGCTTTACAGACATTTATCCGTTTATTTTCCTTCTTTGTTATTTGTAGTGAACTTTTTCCTTTCTTTCTTATTTCCTTCTGTACACTGTAGATCCTCAGATTGCTGAAGAGTTTTATCCAGAGTTAAATTTGTCAGTGGTATTTTCTTGTTTTATAGGGGTTGAGTGATCTTTACTGACAACAGACACTTCCTTTGCTAAATGTGTTCCATTTGTACTTTATTTAACATTATTATCTCATCAGTCGAGTCATTAATTTATGTAACAAGAGTTCTACAACCTGTACGAACTGCACAAGTGCAATCATCATCAATAAGTCTAGATTTCCTATTAATAATGGTAAGTAAATCATCCAATGTTTGACATGAGGAAGACAGATAACCAGTGTTATCAGCTGTTACCTTTAAATATACATAACATTTATTACACTGTACAAGATATTTGTGATTTAACAAATCATTACTGGCATACTCATTTAAGGAATCCATATTCAATTGCAAATGAATAAAACATTCTAAACGAAAAGAATAATCCAAATCACTAACCACAGAATTCAAAGATAACTTAAATCAACATCTAAGAGAAAAGTTATGCAAACAATATACAACTAATATTAAATCAAGTACAGTAAAGTTGTTGTTCTGACCATGTAAGTTGTGGAGGTCATACAAATGCTGGAATTCCTTTATATTTTGTGCAAATCTGCACAGTAGCCTCTGCTCATTATTGCTTGTAGTCACACCTATTTTTAACAGTAAAGATCAATAAATCACAAACCAATGCAAGATAGTTTACGCAAGCTCTGGATTGTACTCTCTTGCATTTTGTGTGAATGTATAGCTGACTAGGCCCCCTGGGATGGCTAGAGTTTGCCTGTCTAAAACCTATCCCTTTCTAAAAACTAATAGTGAAAATTAAAGATAAAAAACAAAATATGAATCAAAGTAAATCTTCTTGTCTGCAAGCCACCATTACTTAACTACAAACAGTGAAAAACAGTATGCAAAAAAAAAATATATAAATTTAAAATCCTTCTCTTACCAAGCTATTACACAGTCAGTAAAATAAATAACTAAATAAATAAATAAAGGATTGTTTCGATAACCACTTGGTGATTCATGGTAAAATCACTAAAAGTCAGTCAGTAGGATTAGATGTAGGGAGTCAAACAAAATTGTTAAATCCAAACCTGAAGAATAAAACTTTAGGTAAAATGGATGGGAGGCACCATGATAGAAAGAAACATCCCTGTGCCTTGGGAAAGAAGGAGATCAAAGCCTAGCAAATTAACCATCCTAATACACGGAAGTAACACACACACACACACACACACACACACACACACACACACACACACACACACACACACACACACTTACACACCCACATACACTCATGTTACAACCACTTTCTACACTCCTTGGGATTCAATAAGGCTATCTGGTCCATAATTTCCCCAATAACACCCACCCTGGATGGCAGTTTTGCACTTAGAAAATGGCTGTTAAACTGGTTTGTATTTATCTTACTTATGAATATCTAAATATTTCAATATTTTTTTAATCTTGTTTAGATATAAAATAGTTACATACAAAGTATACATGTATAATATAAGTATTTAATTTATAAACACACACACACACACACACACACACACACACACACACACACACACACACACACACACACACACACACACATATATTGCATTGCCATTTGCATTTGTTGCCAACTAAAACAGAATCCACAATGCTTTGAAAATGAGAATGTCAACGCATTACTACATATGCAATGAGAAACACCCTCAAAGCATGCAAAGCCTAAAACAAAACAAAGCATAAAAAAAACATTTTTGCAAGGGGACAAATCACCCTTCACCCCCTTGTAGAAGGTTGCTCCCCTACCCCCTGTTTTTTATATATACTAACTCTGAGATCACTCAAAATCAGGAAAAGGGAATTGTCCCAAGCTTGGAGAATTGTGCAACCCACACACCTATCGACCATCTGTTTAGTCAACTAAAAGTAACCAGCTAAACAGATACACACATACACACACACACACACACACACACACACACACACACACACACACACACACACACACACACACACATGTAAATATATATATATATATATATATATATATATATATATATATATATATATGGGTCTACTTTGAATAACTGAACCGCCACTTCACCGACACCCAGAAGATCGAGACGGAACGACCGGACAGCTAGCTGATCGAAAAGCGATATTCCGACAGCCGAAAGCCGACAACGGCAACGTGAGCGATCTGGTAAGTGTGCGATAGTGAGGATTTAGGATTGGGGAGCAGACAGGTAAGTGTACAATAGTGAGGGATTTTAGGTTAGGTGTGGGAAAGGTGAGTGCGGTAGTGTCGGACTTAGGGTTCCGGTAAGGTAAGTGTGTGATAGTGACGAGTGTAGCGTAGGGAAGGGTTGAGTGTGTTAGGGTTAGTATGCAGGTAGAGTGAGTGTGCGATAGTGACGGGCTTAATGTTTTAGGGTGGGTTAAGTGAGTTAGGGTTAGGGTGCAGGTAGGGTAAGTGTGCGATAGTGACGGTGTTGAGGTTTAGGGGTGGGTTAAGTGAGTTAGGGTTAGGGTGCGGGTTAGGTAAGTGTGCGGTAGTGTCGGACGTTAGGGTTAGGGTTTAGGTTAAGGTTAGTGGATATGTTATTGTGTGCAATGTGTAGTTTACGTTTTTTGTGTTGGTGTAATGGTGTTCGGTTTTTTGAGTTGTTGGTGTTTGTCGGTGTTGTGTGTTTTCGGTTGTTTGGGGTCGGTAAATTGTGTGTCGGTGAATCGGAAGTTTGGTTATACAAAGTAGACCCATATATATATATAGATATATATATATATATATATATATATATATATATATATATATATGGATAGATAGATAGATATAGATATATAGATATAAATAATTGCTCAACTCATATATATTTATATATATCTTTATGTATAGGTGTAGTAGGAAACACCAAATACTCCTAATGCTGACACACTGAAAATCAATGTATTTACATCAAAAACACAGACATTGACAAGCAACTATGCATGTAGCTTGGAACAGCCTCAGCACATGCAAAAATGAAAAACAAGGGCATATTTTCCAACCCTGGGAATTGTTCAGTCTGTTAACCAGATGCTTATTCAATAATAAATGATCATCTAAACAGCTGTTGACAAAACATACATTTGATCAAACGAGTGAACCCATACATATATATATCTATATATATGGGAACACTTTATAAGCTTGAAATACTGAAATCTCAAATTTCAGTATGTCGAGTTCATAAAATGGAAGGATCAGAAGATCACAACCCCAGAAGCGTAAAATTCAAAATCTCAAATGCGGGAGATTTTGAATTAGCAGTTATGGTGTTCATAGGTTCATAGGTTCATAGGTTCGTACTAGGCTATCTGCCCTAGGGCATTTATAAGCCTAGCCAGATTGTGTGTGGCTTTCACCACCCCTTAGGATGAGAATACTACACCCTTTTAGGGTTTAGTTTACTGTGCCTCTGTCTAGTAGTGACACAGAGATGACCCCCGGGGTAAACCTATGATCTCCCATCCACTCATCAAGATTTCTCTTGAATAGAGTCAATGAGGGGCTCTGCCTAACATGGACTGGGATTCTGTTCCAGAGTGTAGGGAGCCTCTGGGTTATGAATCTGTCCCTCCAGCACGTCTTATTTAGTTCTGTGTTGAGATTTAAGTCTCTTGTTCTTGTGGCTCTGATGGATTTGGATTTTCTGAGGTGGAGCATGTCCATTAATTCTGGATTGGACATGGCCTTGTACGTCAGGCACAGATCACCTCTGAGCAGGCGGTATGCGACTGAATAGAGCTGGAGTTTTTTCAGTCGGGCAGCATATGACATATGTTTAAGACCCTTTATCCTCTTGGTGAGGAACTTTTGGGGTCTTTCCAACTGCTGCAGGTGTCGGTTGATATACATCCCAAATGGGGCATTGTACTCAATCATTGGCCTGATAAGAGAAGAGTACAGGGGCACAATGACCTCTCTTGATCTAGATGTGAAACCCTTCATGATAAGGTGGGCAATATAGAAGGTCTTCCTAACCACTTTGGCAATGTGAGTGTCAAATGAGAGGTTTCTGTCAACCTGGGTCCCTAAGTCCCTGATTACCTCTTCCGTACTTAATGGATTACCACCTATGTGGTAATTTGTTGGTACCTTGTTTTTCCCAAAGGGTATGACTATACATTTTTTGGCGTTCAGCTTAAGGCCATGGCTCTGGCACCAATCATCCGTTTCTATGAGGCCTCTCTGAAGGATGTTTGTGTCCACTGGAGTATCAATTATGGCGCCCAGTTTGCAGTCATCTGCGAACTTTGTCAGCCACAATCCTCCTATGTTTGCCTGTACCTTGGAAAAATAAAGCTCCAGCAATTCTGACCCTGTGGGTTCTGTCCTTGAGCCAGTTTGCAACCCATCTTGTAACATATGGGTTTACATTTAAGCTGGTGAGTTTGTCTATGATGCCCGAGTGGGGTATTGTGTCAAAGGCTTTTGCAAGGTCAAGGTAGGCTGTGTGAACTGCCTTACCCTCATCAATGGCCTTAGTGACTGTTTCAAAAAAGTCGACCAAGTTCAAAAGGCAGGATCTGCCCTTGACAAAGCCAAATTGGGTAGAATCCAATGTCTGTAGGTCCCCAATGTCTTTGTTTATGAGTTCCATAATGATCCTCTCCATAGCTTTGCAGACCAGGCTCATCAAGCTTATGGGGCGGTAATTTCCAGGGTCCGTAGAAGCACCGCCTTTGTGAAGTGGGACCACTGTTGCCATACGACACTCTTTGGGTACATATCCTGTAGTAAGGCTAAGATTAAACAGCAGCCTTATGTGTGGGTTTAGTTCCTCTTGGAGTTCATGTAGCACACAGCCCGGGACACCATCCGGTCCCATTTATGCTGTGTTTTTAGCTTTAGAGAGGGCGGCTCTCACCTGGGCATCTGAGATGTTAGGGAGGCTACACTCTGCTGGGATAGTTATTTCTCCTTTTGGGGGGGAGGAGAAATTTGCACTGAACCTGTCTGCCAGAATGTTGGCAATGTCAGTGGGTTCAGTGTATTTTGTGTCATTTTGGACTAACTCTGAGCATATCTGGGAGTTTCCACCCAGGTTTCTAACATAGCTAAAGAAGGCCTTGTGATTGTCTTTATGTCTTTTGCGATTTTTCTCTCAAAGTTGGCCTTGGATGATTTTATGAGTGATCGTAGTTTTTTGCTAGTACTGATCAGAGATGCCTTCCCTTTTAGGGATTTTGTTCTGTCATGTAGTAGCTTCCTCCTCCTGTTGTAAAGTTTGTTTATGGCTGGGGTCCACCAGACCAGGCGCCTGCCTTTGGGGGAATGGGTCTTGGTTTTATTTGGGATTGCATGATCCATGCATTCTTGAAGGTGCCCATAGAAGGCATTTGCAAAGGATTCAGCAGTGTGGGTTGTGGTTTCCACTGGCCCAGGGGCCTTGAAGGATACCACTTCAGTCTTAAGAAGTGTGAAGTTGGCTTTTGAGAAGTTCTTCACTGTGGTCTTTTGTGCAGGGGGTGGGGGTGGGATGTGGATTTCCAGTGAGATTAATTTATGGTCTGATCTTACCAAAGAGGGATATACTTCCGGTGTGGAGCATTTTGTCCCCATGTTTGTGATGATCAGGTCTAGTATATTGTCTCCTCTTGTGGGAATGGTGACTAGTTGTTCCATTGCATTTGAGTTTATGAATTCTAGGAACCTTTGGGCTAGGGTGTTGAGGCTTGAGTAATGTTCCCAGTCTATGTTTGGGTAGTTGAAGTCTCCCAAAATGATGGTATTTGGAGAGACATTCATACTCTCCAGTGTCTTCAGGAAGGCTGTGTGGGGTTCCTGAGTTTGAGAGGGTGGTCTGTAGCATGCTACAAACTGTAAGGCAGTTTTGCCTATGGTTAGTTGCACCTGGATAGTCTCCGATGCTTCGTGCATTGCCACTAACCTGGAGGTATGGGTATCTTTGATGAAAATGGATACTCCCCCTCCTTTTGTGGGTCAGTCCAAGTTTTGGGGCCAGAAAGCATGATATGAGGTAAAACCTGATAGTGCTGGGGTGCTCTCAGGAGTCTTGAACCAGGTTTCAGTCACTGCACAGACATCGATGTTCTCCATACTGAGGAGGGCTTCGAGGGTGTGCATCTTGAGGTTTAGACTTCTGGCATTGAGCAGCATTACCCTTAGTTTTTTTCCACTTGTGTTTTCCTGGGAGATAGGTTTGTCATTTGAGCCTTGCCTAAAAAAGGCACTATGGGGGTGGCAAGAGCCTTGGCCAATATCCGGAAGCCCAGGGGTGACAGGTGCAAGCCATCCCTTGTGAAGCAGCGTGGCTTGTCAAGCATGTCATCCCAAGCAGACAGACATTGGATCCCCTTAGAATGACACCAGTAATTAAGCCAATTGTTAAAACTGATCATTTTGTCTTTGTACTGTGGCATCATTCTCAGTGAGGGTAAGATGCTGCTCAGGGTCAGGGTCATACCGGCCTGGGATACATAATCAGAGAGCTCCTCTATGTCTATTTTCATGTAGTCCAGGGAGGTACGTCTCAGGTCATTCACACCGGCATGTACAATGACTGAGTCATATTTGTACTTGCTGTGGAGTGACCTGAGTGCTTGTGTTATGTGGCGGATTCTAGCTCCCGACAGGCAGCTTACTGTGACCTTTTCCTTGTTCAGTCTGGTGAGCGGGACGTCAGTGTGTCTGACTATGGAGTCACCTATTACAAGTGTGTCTGGCATGTTTTTTGGCCTTAAGGGCTGTGACTGTTTAGCACACTGACTTTGTGAACTATGTGTTGCATGTGCTATGTCTTGAGGTGGTGGTTGCTTGGGTGTCTGCTTTGGAGGCCTCTGTTGTTTTGGTAGATTTTTAATCAGCCTCCAGTATGTTTTTGTGTGTTTATGTGTTTGGTTTGCAGTTGTGATAGTTCTATGTGAGACTGGGTTTGTGGTGTGCGTGGTTACCTTCTCCTCCTGACTGGTCTTGCCAGTACTGAATTGAGAGAGCTCAGCCTCCAGTTTGGCTATATAGTTGCATCTCTCGCATATATTTGTATTTGTTGGGAGGAGGAGAGGGTTGTCTGTGTACATGAGGCAATTGTAACATTGCCTCAAGATTCCCAGATTTATTGTTGTGTTGCGCTGTGTTCATGGATTCAGGTTAGTGTTTATGTTTAAGGGTGTTTGGTATGGGCTGTAGTGTGTGTTAGTGTGTGTTGTTACTGTGATGTGTGTGTGCGAAAAGAATGTAGGTTGTGTGGTGGTGTTTTGTGTCTGTGTTTATATAGTGCGACCTTGGAATTAGAATGTTTAAGTTGGGTAGGTGTGTGCTTATTTAGTTGTGTGCGTGTGTGTTGTAATGGTGTTTGAAAGTATTGGGAGTTTGAATTGCACAGTTTTGTGGTTTCGGGATTTAAGGCTTTATGATTGTGTAGTTTCGGGTATTTGGATTTTCTACTTTATAGGCTCGAGATTCTGTAATAAGAGATTTCAGTATTTCAAGCTTATAAAGTGAATCTATACATATAGATGTGACTCTCTGTTGCAGATAAGAAAACTGGGTCTATTGGTGCTTGCGACTAACATCTCTTTGAGTATTTGATCTTCTTATTAACAGTTGCTTCGGTACTGCGGTGGGGGTGCTGCAGTAGCGTTGTCACCTCACAGTAAGACATTGTCCTGCTCTTTCTCAGCTAGACCGTCTTCTGTGGAGACATGCGTGAATGGGCGTACCTTCGTTGAAGGTTGTGCATCAGGGCCGGCAACTCGGCACATAAAAATCTACTGCCAATCATTAGCAGACCGGAGTTCCACTGTGGCGACCCCTAACTGGGAAAAGCCGACAGACACAACAACAACATTAACAGTTGCTGCGGTGTTTCATCTACTGCCACCTACTGGACCTGTAGTGCCATGATGAGACTTCAAAGCTAGATAAGAATGGTGGAAATACCTATAGGGATGCCTTTCCTGATATGAACCTAATTGGAGAATTTTTATTTGACTTCTGTGCTGGTCATGGACTAACCATAATGGGAACTATATTCAAATACGTAGTTTCTCATGAGTGTACTTGGAACCAGAACACTTTTGGTAAAAGTCTGATGAGCAGTTCTATAGGCATGTCATGAGATCTTTGACAATATTTTCTGAGCATTCTAGTCAGGAGAGGTTTTGAAGTGTACCACAACATCGTGCATTAGGTCTAGCAGGTGCAGAAGCATTTGGAAAGAGCTGGGAAGCTTAAACAGATAATAAGAGTGCCATGAGAATGTCTGCCAGATGCTCATTTGTAGGATAAGTTAATCTCCCACCTTCCAAAGAAGTAACATCACTGATGTGGGATCAGAATGGACCTTATACAGTACCTTAGTAGCAGAGGAGCTGATGTAACAGCAAATAATTGTGGGTAAAATATGGTCTGTGCTTATTATAACTATAATCTTAAATCCACTGTTATTCAACATTGCTTAGAGAAAGCCATCAAATTAGTGAAACAGGTCTCCCAAGCCATTCAAAAAATGCTAGTAAAAGGTTTTCTGAATTTGACTGAAAGAGATTACACGGCCATGAAGGCAATGATTGTGACAGTCTACAAAAGAAGTTTTGGACATAGAAGATGCTTGCTGAGACCACAGAGATTTCACATTCCTCAAATAAATTATGGAAAACCATTTAATGCTTTCTTAGCAAAGGTGGAGAATATTGTGGTCAACTGAAAACATTATTAGAAATGGAAGAAACACTTTGCTGAACTACAAACTCAGCGGACATGCCCCTTCTTTGAAGAGATAGTGCCAGAAACAACTGGAAACCCACAGCCTATTTCTGTAGATGAGACCACTGTGGCAATTAAAAATTTCTTTTGACAGAAGGTTAAGAGTAGGGATAGTTCTATTCAGAAATGCAAATGATGTTAGAAATTGTTAGGGCATTATAGCTAATGTCTCTTTTCAATACTGAGTGAAAGGTTGTAATAGTTATCTCTAGACTGAAAGTGTTTGTGTTAACAATACCTATGAAGGGTGAGAAGTGCTAAGAAGGGAAAATGGTAGTGAGTGCATTTAATTTTAAATATGCTTTCATGTCTCTTAGCTGACTTTCTGACCAATATTATCAAGTATTGACATGATTAGAAAAGTACAATTTTGTTCGGAGTAGAAAGTTCTATCATGGAATTCAGAACTCGTGCCTACTATGGAATGTCATAACCAAGCAGTCATGAGATCTTAGTTAGCAAAATTAATGCTGCAGTGTTTCATTTGTAATCGGTCATTGACAGTTTTATAATTGATAGAATGATGCTGCTTTTAAACAAAAGGTGTAAAGAATGTTGATTCCTGTAATTGGAGGAGACAGGATCTTGATTTCCTAGTCAGCCCTGTATGTACATTTCTGTGTAATAAAGGCCATTAGAGAATATGGGCAAACTGTAAATCAACACCCTGACTGGAGAATGAACTTCTCCAGCAGGATAATACCATGCAAGTAATGCCCGCTGACAAAAAAGTCCACTGCTTCCCGGCAGCATATCAAGCTGCCGTGGAGCTCGAACTGCAAAAAAAATCTAACAGTCACCATTGTTTTATACTCTCTAAGCAGTGGTTCTGGTGTTTAGAGAGCATGAAATGTAAAACAAAAAAAAAAAAAGAGAGAGACTGTGTGTGTGTGTGTGTGTGTGTGTGTGTGTGTGTGTGTGTGTGTGAGAGAGAGAGAGACAGAGAGTGAGAGAGTAAGCGAGAGCGATCTTGTGTGACTGAATGTGTGTATGAAAGTAGAGGAGACTGTGTGTGTGAGAGAAATTGAAAGAGAGTGAGAGCAGTCCTGTGTGAGTGAATGTGTGTATGAAAACAGAGGAGCCTGTGCGTGTGTGAGATTGAGAGTGAGAGTGTTCTTGTGGGAGTGAATGTGTGTATGAAAGCAGAGGAGACTGGATGTGTTTGAGAGAGAGAGATTGGGCTGTATGTAAAATTGTTGTGTTTTATTTGATTATTATTTTTTTAAGTACTATATTATTTTTATATACATTTGATGTAAAATGCTTCCTCCCAACACCATTAACTTATACTACAGCAAGTTCGAAACATTAGGCGGAGGAACTATTTTACATTAAAAATATCGAAAAAATAATATAGTACTTAAAAAATAAATAAGCAAGCAAAACAACAATTTTACAGAGACCCCATTCTCTAAGAGTAATAATGCCCTCCAGGGTGTGTGTTAATGTGTAATTAACTCCCTGTGGCATCAAGCCTCATAACACCCCTGGGCGGGCGTTAATTACACATTAACACACACTCTGTCAGGCACTATTGCTTGCTTATTATTCTTTGCTGAACTGTCTCGTATTAAAGTTATTTGGTACCTTAGTTTGGTGCCATGCTACTTTGAGTTCTGAGCCATTTGTATGCTGCTGCATTAGAAATTCCACTGGGCCTTAAACAGAAACAGGTTCTCTGTCAGACAAATTTCGTGTTTGACAGTGCGCAATTTTAAATCACAACAGAGTTGAAAGTCTCTAAAAGTAAGCTCTGCTAAAACTTTCTTCCGTAGTTCTGATTACATGTGAGCAGGTGATGACTGGCTTCCATTACCTTCTACACTCCCTGTACCTTATGACCCATTCATATCTCAAGAAGCTGACAGTTCTCCCTCTCCAAGAGGGCAGGTGGTGATAAAATTTGCATAAATAGCTACTACTTCCCACACAGCCCAAGTTACTTCCATCACTTGCAGTCCCCCCCCCCCCCCCCGGGTGGAATTATGGCAATAGATTTCACCAACAATGTCAAACTGTCAAACCCTCAGACCAAATATTCATGTATATAGCTAATAAAGTCAAAGAACTATATTACAAACATAAATCTGGGGAAAAGCTAAAATGATTTCCTGATAAAAGTTGGCCAGCAAAAAACTAGCACTTTTGTTAAAATTAAGCATATCATTACTCAATTTCTGATGGTTATTGGCAGGGAACAATTTGGAATCTTTTTCTGATTCTGATATACCTTCCATGCAGATACTGCCTTTGTGAGAAGTACAAATCCCGCAGTAGCCAGACATAGTAAGGCTGAACCAATTATAAGACTGGTACAGCCATGTACTACAGTGGATTTTCAAATCATTGTAGACTTTCTCCATCCCATTTGAACACACTCAGCAGAATATGCAAAAATCATAGAAAGACATGCACACTTGCAAAATCCTACCATCAAAGACCCAAGAGCCGTACTGAAAGCCTCCACACCTCCCAATATTATAAGGAAAACATGGGAAAAATCTAACCTAAGTGATAACATTCCAAAACACATAACTGATGGGTTTCTAGATGTTAGAAAATAATCTCTTAAAAGTCATTATCACAGAGTGTCTCCCTGCCCGTAACTGGGCAAGAATAACAGCTATCATACAAAGGGTGACTAAATTTATTGAGACATATTTGCAATGCATGGTAGATGCATTTGAAGCTTTCTTTGGACTTCCAGAGGTTATGGAAGGTGCAGCGGTTACTGGATTGTTGGCAGCTTTTGTAGGAGGCTTATTACTACCTATACCAGGACAGATTAAAAAAGTTTCTGGTGAAGTCTTACATGTCTAGGACAAAAGCGCTCATGAATAAAGTTGTTTTTTTTTTCATTTTAATTTTGATTCCTGCATTTTGGCTGTGTTGTTTGTTCCCCACATTGCAGTACTGCTTTTACCAATTTGTTGTGTGTTCTGCTCTCCATTTGTTAACAGATTGAAAAGGTTTTTTGATCTGGCCAAGCTGAGGAATTCAATAAATTGTACATAAAGCCCAATATGTAGCAGACAATATCCTTAGGGAAGAAAAAAAAAACAACAAAAGAAAAGGTTAGTGGATGTTTAACTTCAGCAGTGCAATTCTGATTTCTGAGAGTGAGAAAATTGAAGAAGAAATTGTGGGGTAAGAGGCAAAGTCCAGTTCTTTCAGCCACCCCCCCCCCCCCAGGACAATATCAGCAAAATTATCATCCCTCTAATTCACCACAGGCACCACATGGTGAACCACAATTAAATATGTCTTATAATTGTGGTCAAACAGGGCACTGGCAAAATGAATATCCATTTGCTGGACAGCAAACAGCTTCAACAAACATTCAAACACCACAGCAACCTGATAGAAATACCCCTTTATGGAACACCACTTGGTAGCCACCAGGGTGGTAGCAAACTCATTAGGACTGCCATGAGAAGAAACTACAGTTATTTCCTTTGGTACTGACTCATCAAGGTCATCCCTTTGTCATTGTTACAGTGAAAAATACATTTGCCCCATTTGTTGGAGATACAGGAGCTACTAGATCTAGGATTACTTCTGCAAACACTAACCAACTTCAAATGTCTTAACATAAGATTTGGGTGTGTGGGCGTGTCAGGAGTACCTACAGACTATCCAGAAACTAAACTTATCTGTATTTAAATTAGTCCGTTAAAAGAACAACATGCTTTTATTATAAGAAATTCTGTCCCTTTACATCTGTTGGGTAGAGATTTATTATGTAAACTTAGATGTACTGTTTGTTGTACAGCTAGCCGATGCCGTATTTTTAGACATTCCTAATAAATCTCTAGGATTATATTTTAACGCTATTTGCTTAAATGAAGATGCCCTTTTAGTTTCATGAAAGCAGTGCATCAAGTATAAAATGCTGACATGGAGGAATTAAATGTTATCCCTCCACAGCTCTGGACTATCCATGATAATGAGGCAGGGCTTACACAGGATGCAGAACCCATCCCTATAACAACAAAACCTGGGGAGCATCTGCAAATGGTAGCTCAAAATCTTTAGTTGGTAGAAGCAGAAAAAGGAAGTGAAGCTGCTACTTCTGCCTTGTTAAAAAAGGTATCATTGTCCCAACTTGCAGTCCTTGCAATACTCCTACTTCAGTTAAGAAACCAGGAAAAGGTACAAACTGGCTTGTACAACATTATGTGCAGTGGTTGCTATTCCAGTTGTTCCTATCCCTGCAATAATATTGAGTCCTATCTCTGCCGAAGCCACCATCTTTTCAGTGTTAGATATTGTTAGATATGTGATGATAGTTTCAGTGTTAGATCAGTGATAGATATTTTAACTGGAAGGAATGCACCAAATTCTCCCAACCCCCTAAAATACTTCTTACCCTTCTAATCCTCTTAAATTATAAGCCGACAAATTGCACCCCTACTAGAAGAAATTCCCCTCGATTCTCTCTGTGGTCCTAATAACCTCATAGTCATTCCACTAAAACACAACTTCAACCTTAGCCTCACAACCGATGTCATGCCCTCTGTCTAGAAATCAACCTTTGTCAGGCTTGTACCAAAGATTACAGACCCTCCTCAGTCTCCCATTTCTGTCCAATCTTAATACTTCTTATTTTTGTAAAATCCTTGAAAAACTCATTTATAACCAACTTAGCACTTACCTTGGCAAATACCACTTAGCGTTCCTGAAGCAGCATAGCTTTTGGGTAGGTATACCTTCCATGAATACTCTCTGGACACTTACTAATGACATTTTCATGAACAGTGTTAAACGTAATGTCACTAGGCTAGCATCTATTGACCTTATCTGCTTTTGACCTGGTTGACCATTATATCCTACAATGCCACTTACAAGATATTAGTGTAAACTCTGAAACTATCTAAAGGTTCAAAGATGTCCTTGCCTACCAAATTTACACAGATAAAGTCAGGCTTGCCTTATCACATACAGTCCACTCTCTTTCATGGATTCCTCAACATAATTTCTTGTACCAATGCTATTCTTCATTTTTACAAATAAATTGCCACATTATCTATTTCATCTACAACTACTCAGGCTTTATGATGATAACTTGATTATCCCTAGAGCTAACCCTTCTCACAACATCATTCAAAATCAAATTCGAGATGACCTTCTATAATTAAGCACTTGACTTTATTCTAAAAACAACTACTCATCAACCGTAAAAAAAAACAAACAAAAAAAAAAACATGCTGTTGGCACAAATAAAAAGGCTCACTAAAGCCAGTAGGCCCCTCCATACCATAGATCTAGATAACAACTTAAATGAATTTGCTACGTCATTTTAATACCTTGGCATGTGGCTTACCCATTCCCTCAAATGCCAAGATCACACTGAACAAGTCATATCCAAAGTCAACTACATCCTATTCTCAATACAAACGATATCTCAGTTCCTCTTACAACTTTCTAAAGCAGCCTTAGGCAAAGGTGTGCTGCTTATTCACCTAGAACATGGCATCCTCTATACACTACTGGCGTACAAAAAGCACCAAGTCCTTACAATCTCTTTCTAGTAAAATCTGTTGTTTCATCAGAGACTCCCCTCAGTGTGAAATGGAAATAGAAACTGAGGTTATGGAGTACCTGCAAAGTGAAGGATTCAGTGTAGAAAATCTAATTCAGAAAGCACCACAACAGGATAGAGTAATGGATATCCAAATTAAGGGGATATCAGTGAAACAGGAAGCAATTGGTCAGGTGCTATATGAAGATAACTTGGAGCCCTTCACAAGAAACCAGTATAAATGTTCACTTAAAGCTAGACAGCAAGGGAAGGAACAGGAAAATGTGGAAACTCTGATGCAGTCAGTGTTGAGAAGTGATAAGTCAGTGAGTTCTCATATGATAGAGCAACGGATGGCAAAGGATGAAATTGAAGAGAATGTGCCTCAGGAAGATGCTATAGAACCTTCTATAGAATGCCAGGAAGAAGTGGAAAACAAGAGATGTACCCCCAGTTTAGAACAAATGAGCTAAGAGAATAGCTGCTTGATTAAATAGACACAGACAGATATATTAAGATCAATGAAAGAAATAGACTGCAGAAGGTTAATAAAACTCAAAAAGTCAGAAGTCTGTTAAAACAAATGAACACAGTCATTAGGACTGTTCATAGAGATCAATGTGATATAACAGAAGTAAACAGGATATATTACTGTGCAGCTAAATTAATAACTGATAAAGTTCTACCACAAGAACACAGGGTAGTAAGGGAAAGGAAAGGGAGAAATCGAATACTATCATGGAAATATCGAATAGAAAAAAACTATAAAGCAGTTAAGACAAGAAGTGTCACTGTTAGAAGACTATAGAAGAGGGAACAGATCAACAAAAATATTAAGAAAGATATATGTGCTAAAAGCAATGTGCAGTATTAGAGCAGACCAGGATCTATCATGCACTATTGCAAATAACAAACTAAAAATTTCAGCACAGGCGGAAAAACGTAGACGATACAAAGATAAATATAAAATATAAAAGTACAAAATAAGCAATTTACTGATGACCCAAAAAAGATTTATAGAGAATTGGGAAATAAGGTAAAAGGAATTGAAAGTCAGCCAAAAAAAGAAGAAATGAGTTATAAAAATCAGTGCATACAAAGATTATATATTTCCCATTCCGAAGGAGGGATGGGCCTCCTTGAAACTGATTACATGTATAGATCTGCAATTGTGGGACTCCACACATATCTGCTGACCTCACAAGGTCCAAATGTAGTGAAAGGTTTGAAATATGAGGAGAATAAATCTAAGATGATTTCTCTGCTTAATCTAGCAGAAGCATATAGGTGTCAAACAGGAATGGAAATCAAACCAGAAGTAGATAAAAATCAGACAGCAACTGAATGTTCCAAAAAACAAAAGAAAGAATATAAGGTGAATGACCAAATGAGAAGGCAAAAAATGTGGAAAAAGCATAAATATAGTTCCAAGTATAGAAAACTGCTGGAAGAACCTCATGTTGATCAGGAACGAACGCAGGAATGGTTGAGGAGAGGCAAATTCAAACCAAGAGATGAAAGGTTAATATTGGCAGCCCAAGACAATGGGCTGCATACACATTGGTTTACAAAGACCGTTGAACATCTGGGAGAAACAGATAAATGTAGGTTTTGTAAAATGAAATAGGAAACCGTCGCACACCTCATTGCTGGTTGCGACATACTAATGGCAAAAGGACTGTATACTGAAAGGCATAATAATGTGGCACGACTGTTACACTGGGAATTGTGCAAACATTATGGTATTTAAGTGGCTAAAAAACACTGGACACATGATCCCCAAAGTATCATAGAAAATGAAGAAGTTTATATCATACGGGATCACCCATCACCAACAGTTCAAAATATACATGCTAGAAGACCAGATATAGTGGTCCAAGAAAAGAAGAGAAAAGTAGCATTGCTCATTGAAATCACCACACCCAGTGATTACAGTATCTTGCCTAGAGATAGACACAAAATCATACAATATCAGGGTATGCAGGCAGAAACGAGAGCAATGTGGAAGAAAGATACCCAGACAGTTCCAATAGTATTAGAAGCAACAGGTCTTATAAAAAAAGAGTCTACAGTCATATTTAGATATGCTACCAATCCATGTAACTCCATACAAACTGCAGAAAGAGTCATTACTAGGCACATTGCAGGTGCTGCAAAGAGCACTACTGGCAGACATCAAAGAGTGAAACAATACTAATTTCATGAACTTTAACCGTACTTTGACTTAGGAATGGGGTCCATTCCCGTCACGGTTTTTAGAAACCCAAAAGATGTGGAGAAATTAAAAATGTGAACTTTTCTCCAACACCTTGAAAAGGGCAAACTGATTACCCAATAAAGGCAGAGCAAACCTCTTTCTTGGTTTCCTTCTCTTCAAGCTCTTATGTCAAGACACACCTTCTCACCAAACTATGAGACCAACTGCATTCAACGTACACTACACCCTAAGAAGCCAATCCATTAATAGCCCTACTCTCATAATTCCATCCACTAACCTTCATTCCACAGACCACAACTTTGCTGTTTTTGCCCCTAAACTGTGGTAATCATTGCTACCTGATCTTACTGAAATCAGAGATGACAAATAGTTCAGACCTCAGTTAAAACAATACCTAACAGAGCAATATAAGTGCACATATCAGAACAGAGGCCATGTCACCTAACTCCCATGTCTGCACTATTATATTCATCCCAGAAAACCTTATAGCCTTAGTAGCTTAGTACCAAAGCCCTCTGTATTTTGTAGAAGTCGTGTATAGCCTGGGTGAGAAAATCCTTTAGCATTGTGAGGAGACACTTTCTGTAGTAAGTATGAATAACCATAACCCTGGAACAAGTATTTATGTGTTACCTCTGTCCATAAGGGACAAGGTTGCCAATCTGGGGAGGACTTATGTTTTCACATTTATGCATCCAGGTTGCACTTGAATAAAGTAAGAGACATACTTAATTTCACATGGAAAAGAAGGTGGTTCCAGAGAAGTGGTATTCTCTAGAGTTGGTGGTTCTGCCATTATTGAACATAAGGATGTGCAGAAAGCCTGATAGGGTGGGATTGATAGAAGCTATGTATGTGAGGCAGAAATCTCCCCGTAGCAGCTGTAGAACACCGAGAAGAAAGACAGGGCTTTAAGGTGATCCGAGTAGCTTTTTGTGATTTAGTCTCTTGATTTTCTTGCTGTATAAATATTGTGGTCACTCAAGTTGAGTCAGGTGCCAGAGCAGGTGCACGCTGACTGGGAAATTATATTCAAAGATTGGTGTAATGAGTGCAGTGTGCAGTGGAATGATCACCTTCCTAGATTTGGATGTCATACCCTTGCCAATAAGTCACACTATAAAGAAGGACTTACTAACAATAGTCAACATGGTCTACATATGTTCCCAGACCCCTCTCTAATGGGTCAATAATTGGAGGAGTGTTGATGATGTAATAGTTTCAGGGGACATCTTACTTTTTGAAGGATACAGTTATGCTGTTATTGGCCATGGTTTGGATACCAGCTATTTGTTTGCAACAGACTCTCCTGAAGAATCATGGTGTCTTCTAGAGAGTTTATGATGGCGATGAGTTTACAATCATCAGCAGACTATGTCAGCCATAAGCACACAACATTTGCCTTGATCACAGAGAAGCAGATTTCAAAAAAAGAGTGACTCAAAGAATGAGCCCTGGGGTACTTCAATAGTGGCAGGTCCCTTGGTGGAGGTAGATGCACCCACCCTCATTTTCTTGCATTTTATTTTGATACTGTTTGCTATTTAACAATATCTGGGTGAGTTTATTAATTATGCCTGAATGGGGAATCATCTAGAATGTCTGTGCAACATCCAGATATGCAGTATAAATATTTTTCCCTCGTCTATCACTTTAGTGACCTTCTCAAAGAAGTCTATCAGACTGAGTATGCAGGATCTGTCTTTGGAAAAACCAAACAGGCTCAGATCAATATTTTATAGGTCGTCTATGATCCTTTCCATATCCTTACAGATATGGCTGGTTACATCTATGGTTCTTTAATTTCCACGGTCTTCTGACACCGCACCTTTGTGCAGGGGGATGATAGCTGTTGTCATCTATTTGTCCAACACAAAGCCTGTTTGGAGGCTGACATTGAATAGACTCTGTAAGAGGCATAACCAGTCCTGTTTCAGGCTGTCCAGTAAGTAGCCTGGTATGTTATCTGGCCCCATAGAAGCAGTATAACAGACAGTGCCTTGAGGACTTGTTTAGTGGAGATCTGAGGTGGAGGTGTAGATGTCGGTATAAGATCTGGGAAGGTACAAGTGGAGAGGTGGTGAATGTATCCTCATGTGAACAAAGTAAGTAAAAGTTTACAAGTATTGACAATAGACAAGTCTAAAAGGGAATTCCCTAATAATTTAAGAGAAATTGGTAGTTAATAGTGATTTCAAGCAGTTTCAATAGCTATATGTTTTAGAGGGATGTTTACTATTAAGTAAACTAGGAATCCCTGTGTTAGATTTGTATGCATTAAGTGCTAATAAGATGATTTCACATAAGTATGTTGCTGTGCCTACAAACAAGAAAAATGGTCATTATTGATTTTTTTTTCATGTATTCCAAAAATGACTTGTTGATAGGTACAGCATGCTTACTGGTAACAAGTACTCTGACTGAAAACACATTTCATATTTGTTGCATCTAAAAGTATGCCTATCGAATATGAATTAATAGAGTGTAATAATGTTGAATTTGGAACTATTAAAAGTGCAGAATTTGCTTTTTGTCACTCTGCTATTATCAAACTTGCTAAGTGTAATATTATGGTAAAGGGAAAAGAAATGCAGTGCAGGGATCACTGGACCTGGGAAGTTCCTTTTTTTTTGAAAATATAATGAGCAGAGAAGCAGGTTCTTATTAGATTCCTTTTCCAAACTCCTGGTCCTGTGCCAAAGAAAGATTGTATAATGGAGTCTGCAGGGAAGTTATGGCTAAACGTGAGAACTAGGTGAGATGTTGTGCCTACAATATGGAGTAAGGATATGCCCCAAACCTGAATTGGGAGTAAAAATACAATGTGGAACTTATCCAAACATGTGGGTATTAAGACCTAGTAAGTCATCACCATCATTATCAATATAACCCCCCAGTTTCCCCATTTTTACATGGGGTTGGGATATCACATTAAATTAGTCTCCTATGTGACCAAACCACCTACAACCAATGTTTACACCACTGAGTGGCTAGCCCTGACAAGTTTTAATGACTGTAGGTATTGGTTTGTTAATAGTCCTCCATGAACAACTTTTACAAGTATGAGCTTGTTTAAAAAAGCTGTTGTAAAGAGATGAGCTGTATTTTATTGTATTTTATTGTATACTCTTTTTGCTACAAGAAAATATGACCTTTTTTCTGTTGCCCAATGTAAAAAGACGTATTCTCAGGGAAAGTTTTACAAAGTCTGGTAACTGGCAGGTTGTTTATCATGTTTTCTACAAAAAAGTATTTTTTATGTTGCCTATTGTAAATAAACCTATTATGCTTATCTGAGAAAGCATTACTATCATATCTTCATCCTTGTGCATGATATAAGTTTTACTGCCTTCTCTATCTCACCTCATTTGTACTAGTGCAACTGATTTTACAACTGCCTTATTACATACACTGAAATCATTGTCTTTTCTAGATTATTAATTTACATACCTCTAGACAATGCTGAAACATGTACTTTTATTCTGCTGACTCTGGTTTTACTTAGTTTAAGCAACAGTGCACTGTTGTGCCTTATTGCTGTTACATTGTTCATCTCAACTGACAATATACAAGATAATCAGCGATAACAGGTAGATGGAAGCCAAATTTGCATTTCCGCTTGTTATTGATTACTATACTGTTATTAAGTGCATTGGAGATTGCTAGATTATCTATGGGATATATTTTCAGTCCTTGGTTGTCTGCTTTACTGATACTGCATTGAAACTATCTGCTGTATAGTCACTGTACTTGGAACTATTCATTTAAATATTTTGTAGCTGCCAGTTGTCTACAGTTACTGCTCAGAGATCATCTGGGTTAGACTGCTGCTTAGTGATGTTACCGGCTATGTAGAGACCACATTAGCTTATTGTGTAAAGTTGCCTGTTTTAAATTTGACACCTATTACTAATTATAATAATCCTCTCTTTGGCATGTATTTGTCTAAACATATTACTTGATTGAAATACCTCAGCGATTCATAACCAGAAATATCAGAGTCCTCAAAAGTTTTCTTTATCAGAATAGACTGACAGCCTCTCTAAGCACTAAATTTCTTATAGTCTGCTCCATAAAGTTCTGTGCCTAGCCGTTTAAGTCTTAAAAGGTCTGCCCTCTTTAACCTCCTATTCCTTTGCAGAACAAGTGTTTCTCTAGATAAGAGCTTAAAGGAACTACACCATCATCAACAGACATACTGATATGATGGATGCATATCCCATAATATCCTCATCTGGAACAAATTTCCACTACATTTCACGCAGAGACACACCCTTGTTATCTTCAAGGTAAACCTAGATAATGCGATACCTTGCTTCAGACTTCCCCTGGTCTATCTTGTATTGCTATCCTTAAGGCAGAAGGGAACGTTTGAATTTATGTTATTGGCTAGGCTTGTAATGATCCACAGACTGACTACCTAGTACTTATCTGTGAACCTATCAAACTATGAATGTCATTACTATAATAACTCTGTCCTTGACCAGTACTGCAGATGTCTTTGTGTACTTTTCCTCTCTTACATGTATGCACTGGGGACATTCCAGTTTATGATTCAGTATTACATGCAGCACCACACCCTGTAGGTTTATTTTGCTTTTTTTTCACTCCTTGAGCAACTTCCTGCACATATCTGTGTCTTTGGGATTGTATTGATTATCATTATTGGTATAATGCTGACAATTATATCCATGGGCCTCTATTACAGGAGGTTTAATTTATCACACAGTGAAAACTCTAGCATAGCTAGATTTTTCTTGTATGTTTTACTAATTGGTTTGTCTGTGTGACCTTTCTACTCTTATGCTATGCTGATGAGGTCATAAGAAGGCCATAACATGCATGTCCATAGCTAGTAGAGTTTGGCATTATTGGCCTGAACGTATCCATAAAGACTTAAAAAGAAAAAAATAAAAAGTCATGGACTTTCAGAAGACATATACCTGAAACAATTGATGTCCTTGTGGGATAAACTGCATATATCCCATGGGCCTTTTATGACAGCAGATTTAAGGTTTCACACAGTGATAACTCTAGCTTGGTTAGGTTTTTCTTGTAGGTGTTAGTAACTGGTTTATCTGTGTGACCTTTTACTCTGGTTTGGGTGTTAGGATATTTTTCAGTCACCTTATTGGTTATGGACATCAGCTGTGTGTAAAGACCCTGTGTTTCTAAAGTATAGCCAGTCAACCTATGCTGTACTGATGAGGTCATAAGAAGGCTGAAAGAAAGCTGATTTGCAGGTAATATAGTGCCCAATAGCATTGTCGCTCATGGCAAGAAGTTTGTTGGTTCGATTCTTGGGTGGACTGCCTTCTGTGAGGAGTTTGCATATCCCCCTGCAGGGTCGAATGAGTTTTAAAGACATGCAGTAGGTGAGTGTGTGTGTGTGTGTGTGTGTGTGTGTGTGTGTGTGTGTGTGTGTGTGTGTGTGTATGTGTGTGTGTGTGTATGCACATGCATGCCTTCTATGAAGATTGGGCACCGGACTGCGACCCCTAGCGGGAGAAGCTGAAGGACTACCTGTAAAGCCAATTGCACTGATTGTTCATCTATGGCTCATCTGTTTCTACTGTAAACATTCAAAAGTTAGCACATTTAAAGATTCATACAAATTAAAAAAATAACATTGCATTTTTCCATCTTAGTATGGGATAGTGTCTTTAGGGATACGTCCACTAAACACTGTCCATTCCTATATGTATTTTTTCAGGCTTGTATAGAACATGTGCTTTTATTTTGAAGCGGTATTGCAACAGCACAATGGAAAACCATCATTCTGTTAGAAACTTATCAGCCTAGCAATTCTGTTATCTCATCAATAGCTCTCTGTGTGGGAAAAGCAGCTCTAATATCATTTATTTTTGTGGTGGACATACATTTACAGATAAATTGCTTCACTATAATATCAGAAGTGCGCTTTAATATCAGGATAAGTTAAATACATTTAGTATGAGTACATTACGCATGCTGTTTTTTCCCACACACACTGGATCTCGATAATCATTCATTTTCAGACATCCTTGATTTTTTTAACCTGCATTTTTAGTCTAAGTTTATGCACTGTGTGTTTGTACTTTTGATATGTACTATCATTTAGCAGTATATATGGGCACCAATGTAGTTAAAATAGTATATAAGGAAATGAACAAATAATTCTATGAAAAGCTAATTTGTTTTTTTCTGTCAATGCAGACTGGAATAAAATACAGTCAACAGTATTTACCTGATAAAGAACATATTGGTAAATAACTAAAACTGTGTGTGTGTGTGTGTGTGTGTGTGTGTGTGTGTGTGTGTGTGTGTGTGTGTGTGTGTGTGTGTGAATATAGTCTGGTTATAGCTGATTACACATCACATTCTTTACTTACACAATGCCACATTAGACCACATAACAGGGAAATCCCATTCATCTTTTGCTACTGTACCACATTCTGAATGCTGATGTGTCACATAACTCACATATGTGCCCGATGTAGCATTGTCAATGCCACCTTCATTGTTTTGAGAATTGCATAGCAAGCCAATGCTAGTAAAACAATAATCCTGCCCCCACTGATTGAACCATATTTTGTAATGTTTAATACAGTACAGTGTATTCAGTCGACATACATAATCAGGCGGATAATATTATCTTCTTTTTCTTTTTTCTTATTCTGACATTGCTAATCTGGGTTTCTGCTGATTTGCTGAAGATAGTTGTGATAATATAAAAAGATTTAAGTACACTTGCAGAATCCAGTTATGCAAGCAGTGGTGTTTGCTTCTTTTTCCACTATTATACAACCCTGTAGTTGGTATATGTAAGTTCATGGGCTGTGGGGGGTCCCCTCCATATGAGGGGTACAGGAAGGAGAAACAAGGCTAAATCTGAGGGCCAAAATTATAGCAATATACCGAAATCATAGAAGATGAGAGGTCTGTTTAAACTGTTGCTAGATTTTTCCAACATTATGCAAGAATTACAGAAATAACTAATCTGATGACATATCATAGGTTTTAGTTGAAAAAAAATGGGTGAGATGCCAGTTTTTGTTGCTAAGTTGTTGTAAAGCCTTAAAGCTAAATGTGCACATCACAAGGGGGAAACATATATAAATATGCAAATTCATAAAAATGGTGGACAATCACTTCATACAGGAAATAACAGAAGGGAAGGTGGCAAACTCAAGGTGTATCAGCCATATTGCAATCTACCTGGTTAAATAAATTAAAAGCAGGGTATCTGGCATCATGAATAAATTACTAGTCTATAAAGCTACTTGCATTACTTGGATGTTTACATCAGAGTTTTAAGTGATTACTTACTTTAGCAGCTGCAAACTCTGTTCTCCGTTGCTGTTGTCAGATGCTGTACTAAAGTATGGTGCATATGATGGGATTATGGAGTTACAAAATGCTTCTTCAAAACTATAACCATGATATAAATAAAATAAGTAGTCAAAGTTTTTCGAGCCCTAGAAATTTGCAAAGCCTGCAATGAGCAGAAGAGTTCTGAGCTTGTGTAGGGAATGGTTTGTGGTTGAAATTTTAGCAAAGTACAGTGTCTGGATGTGAGTTATACTGGGATGTATTCAGACCAGGTGCACTATGGTCAAGTCATAGAGATGTAAATTTATCAAATCTCACACTCATGTGTGGTATATTGTTATTGTTCATGGCTTATATGTACTTTGTCCTTTGCATTTTGTTATTAGTAGTATTAGTAGGAGGAGAAGAAAGAGCAGTAGTAGCAGTAGTATAGCAATAGCAGTAGTAGCCATAGTAGTAGTAGTAGTAGCACTAATAGTAGGAGTAGTAGAAGTAGCAGTAGTGGCAGTACTAGTGGTAGTAATAGCAGTAGTAGTAATAGCAGTAGTGGTAGTAGAAGTAATAATGGTAACAGTAGTAACAGTAGTAGTAGTAGCACTAATAGTAGGAGTAGTAGAAGTAGCAGTAGTGGCAGTACTAGTAGTAGTAATAGCAGTAGTAGTAATAGCAGTAGTGGTAGTAGAAGTAGTAATGGTAACAATTGTAACAGTAGTAGTAGTAGTAGCACTAATAGTAGGAGTAGTAGAAGTAGCAGTAGTGGCAGTACTAGTCATAGTAATAGCAGTAGTAGTAATAGCAGTAGTGGTAGTAGAAGTAATAATGGTAACAGTAGTAACAGTAATAGTAGTAGTAGTAGTAGTAGTAGCACTAGTAGTAGGAGTAGTAGAAGTAGCAGTAGTGGCAGTACTAGTGGTAGTAATAGCAGTAGTAGTAATTGCAGTGGTGGTAGTAGAAGTAGTAATGGTAACAGTAGTAACAGTAGTAACAGTAGTAGCTGTAGTAGCAGTAATAGCAGTAGTGGCAGTAGCAGTACTAGCAGTACTAGTAGTAGCAGCAGTAACAGGAGTAGCAAGCAGTAGAAGCAGTAGTAGTAGCAGGAGTGGCAGTAGCAGTACTAGCAGTAGTATTAGTAATAGCAGTAGTAGCATTAACAGTAGTAGTAGCAGGAGCATGTGTTATTGTTTTGTCTTGGTGTTGTGATCTATAGCAAAAAAAGTAGTTCACAGACTATTATCCTTCCTTGGTAGACTTATATCAAATATACTAATGTATCTAAGGTTAAAACAAAATAAATTCAATACTTTTAGACTGGAATGCGTGGGTGAAGTAGAACTTATAAAATAGAGTTTGCCATATTAGAAGTTTCTCTAATTCCTGATGAGTGCTCATTTTTGTTGTGTCAAATGCATTCAGTTCTATAAAAAATGAAACAAGACACAAACTTTTGAAACACCATATTATAGTTTATATCTGTAGATGAAATGACTGCCACATGGTAAATTGCAAGATTATAAGGTAAAACTTCTGATAATATCAATGGCAGTTAACCAGTAAAGTGGTAGCAACTCACTTGGCGATATGCTGACTGTCTAATCTAACAACAAATCTGGGAATGCATAAATGGTTTCTGCTGAATACTGCAGGGTCTAGCAGTTTTAATTGGACTGTTCTTCTGCATATAATCCCCGGGATTCATGAACCTTGTGCCAGGCGCACGCATAGCGTAGGCGTTACAACGCCAAATATGGCCGCCGAGCGATTCAGGTACGATCCAATTCCACGTGCACTACCGGCGTGTGCCGGATCTGCGCAGCCCCCGGCGTAGGTATGCTAAACACCCCATGTGTGGTGTGTCACCATGCAAATGAATGCATATAGCAATTCACGAAGTGGGGCAGGCGTAGCATAAGCCCACGGCAATGTAAACCAAAAAAAAAAAACGGTTTACATTTTCCCAAACATAACATCAGAGACACATGTCAGCATAGATGCACTTTTGTCAAAACTTAAGAGCAACAAAAACAAAAAACTTGTGAGGGATAGGGTAGCTTATAATCAAGGAAAAGCTTATCCTTATCTCACTGTTTTAGCAACTAATACCACGCCTTTTAGAGGCGAAGACAGCTCATGTTTATGTATTGATGAAACGGACTCTGCAAGAGCAGATGTTAATGACGAACCTGGTGGAGTAGTCCATCAAGGTGTCAGGCGTAGTAATAGATTAAAAGGTAACCAAAACAATAAAACTGGCTACAACAATAATAACAAAGGCGGTTTTTTAGGACAACGAAACCGCAGGACACCGTCTACCAACAACAGGAACAGACGGTATTAGTTGCTAATGTAGACTTTGACCCCCCTCACGAAGAGGGGTTGCCTAGGATCATTATGAATAACAAAGGTGACTTCAAAGTGTATAATTTCTCTAGTGTTAACATTGAAAAGGAAATGGTTGAGTTACTAGCACTTGGTTTTACTTTTATTCCTAGTGTTACAGGTAATGTAGCTAAAACTATCATAGACTTAAAATGTTACACACGCAAGTTAAATTTGAAATTGTTGTGTGGTGATGTAGGAAATGACGGTCCTAGAGGGTTGAAAATACCTAGTTCCTTCAATCCTCCTGTACACAATAGTTTACAATTGTTTGAAACTATATGTGAAATTGATTTAAGACACTTTTTTTCTGAGTCTCAAAAGAGTGTAAATAGCTCTAATTTTAACATCACAAAAGAACAACAAATGGGGTTGCGCTACCTCGCTGAACTTCCTGTTAGGTTCATAAAACCGGACAAGGGAGTGGTGTGGTTGTATTTGATGAGTTTCAATACAAAGAAAAAATGCAGACTACTCTTGATAGTTCTGCATATGAGTTGGCATCTTTAAATGAAGTTAACATCTCGCAAAGGCGTACTAGGGCGTACTTTAGGGACTTATTTTTGGAAGGAAAAATTGATTTAGATCTTTTCAATTTCATTGATATTGTACCTCCAAAAGTCCCAGTAATGTTCGGGATCCCTAAGATACATAAAAACGTTCGGGATCCCCCTATGAGAGCCTTGATAGATGCACGCTCTTCTATTACCTACCCTTGCTCACGACTGATTGACAGTATTTTGACAAAATATATAAAAATGCTTCCAGGCATCTGTAAAGATTCCTGGACTTTTCTTAATAACATCAACGCTATTCCATTTGACATTACCAACAACTTTTTGACTATTGATGTCATCGACCTGTACACATCCATTCCACACTTAGAAGCGGTGGAATGGATAGGTCTTCTGTTGAATGAGTTAGGAGCTACTAGATCTGAAATTGATTTAGTCACAGAACTGCTCGATATAGTGTTGACCTCTAATTTCTTCATGTTTGACAAAGAGTTCTACTTGCAGAAACAAGGGGTGGCAATGGGCTCCCCTTGCGGAGCAAGTGTTGCGAATCTCTTTGTAGCATATTGGGAAAAGCACTTCCTGTTTAATAACAATGATTTGATGAAGAATGTCATCTTCTATACTAGGTTTTTAGATGACATATTTATATTGTTGCGTGACGAAGTCACATATGCGAAACATTTTGTAGATGTCATCAACGAAACTACACAATGGTTAAAATTCACACACAAATTTTCCACGAAGGAAATTGATTATTTAGATGTCAAACTAGTAAAAGACCTTGAGAACAAAGTACTAACATCAATAGTGTTTAGAAAACCCACTTACGTCAATTCTTTTTTACACTTTTCGAGTCTACACCCATTTAGACAAAAGCGATCAATAGTCAAAAGTCAATTGGTCAGAGCTGGTAGGATGTGCAGCACTTTAGTAAATTTCACAAAAGAATGTACTTTCCTTAAAGATCTATTTTTGAATCGGGGCTATCCTGCCAAGTTGGTCGATGAGCTTACAAAAAAGGTCAACCAAAAAAGGTTAGAAGGATATTATAAACCCCTTCTTAACCAAAGTAATTCTTCTCTGTTCGGCCAAGTTGACAACTGGACAATTTTAGATACCAATATAACAGAGACCGAACAGTTGATTGTTGTTGAAAAAGTGGAAACTGGTTCAACAGAACAGATTGAACACCCTTTTATTTTAAGCCTTGTTACAACTTTTAACATGGATTCCAACGCGATTAGGTCAATTATATGTAAAAATTGGCAAATTATTTCTGATTCACCAACACTCTTGGAAAAACTAGGCCCCCGCCCTAATATAGTTTATAAAAGGGCCAGTAATTTAAAAGAAATTTTACAAAGGAACACTAAAAGGCATTCACTTAGCAGACAAAAGGGTACATTCAAATGTGAAGCATGTAACTATTGTAAACACATGAAACCAGGAAATTCATTTAATATTAGGAAAAAGAAATACCAGATTCATCATAGAATAAACTGTCAAACTTCTTCAGTTGTATACATTGCTTTTTGTGAATGTTGCCCAGCTTTTTATGTAGGAAAAACGGATCGAAAGGTCCGTGAAAGAATATACCAACACATCTATGCGATTAAAAAGCAGAAAGATGAGAACACTTTAGCGAAACACATTGGCATAAATCCTGGGCATACATTCTTATTTATGGGCATTGACCATGTTCCGGTTGACATTAGAGGTGGTCCAACACCACTTATTTTGGAAAACTGGGAGCTTGAATGGCAACTTTCTTTAGATGCGTTCAAGGCTCCCGGTTTAAATGAAAACTGCAACATTGCCGCAGTTCTTAAATTACAGAGTTATTTGCGCTAGAGAACTATATTAAATTGGGTTTTATGATCACAATTGTCTACTAAAACAATGATTTTTTGTCTTATGAGTCCTATTTTTTGAACAGATGCAAGGTATATAACACACTTTCTTTTATTTACACACACTAGTGTTTATGGTTAGTACAGGGCTTGCCTATAGGTTTATAGCAAAAACCACACAGGAGAGTTTTTGGGAGTACTTTACTTGTTTTAGACCAGACTGTCATTTGTACAACATGCTTTTTATTATTGTTTTTATCAAAATTTAAAAGTATGTATATATAATTGTTAAAATGTATTTGTTTTTGTACATAAAAAATCACGTAGTGTGAAGTCTGATGAGATTATGTTGTCACTTCCTGTGACTCAGAGCTTAAATTTTTACATAAGTGTTTTTAACTCACTGAGTCAATTGATTTTCAAACCTCTGAGGAAGCTACGTGTCAGTAGCGAAAACGCCTTTTTTGCTTTCAATAAAAACTGCGTTAAGGACTACTGGACTGTTACTGTTTGTGTTCGTGAAGGGGACTCCCGTTGTCAATTTGTCTTGTCACACTCATGTGTGGTATATTGTTATTGTTCATGGCTTATATGTACTTTGTCCTTTGCATTTTGTTATTAGTAGTATTATTAGTAGGAGGAGAAGAAAGAGCAGTAGTAGCAGTAGTATAGCAATAGCAGTAGTAGCCATAGTAGTAGTAGTAGTAGCACTAATAGTAGGAGTAGTAGAAGTAGCAGTAGTGGCAGTACTAGTGGTAGTAATAGCAGTAGTAGTAATAGCAGTAGTGGTAGTAGAAGTAATAATGGTAACAGTAGTAACAGTAGTAGTAGTAGTAGCACTAATAGTAGGAGTAGTAGAAGTAGCAGTAGTGGCGGTACTAGTAGTAGTAATGGCAGTGGTAGTAGTAGTAATGGTAACAGTTGTAACAGTAGTAGTGGTGGTAGCACCAATGGTAGGAGCAAGTAGCAGTGGCGGTACTAGTCATAGTAATAGCAGTGGTGGTAATAGCAGTGGTGGTGGTAGAGTAATAATGGCAACAGTGGTAACAGTAATAGTAGTAGTAGTAGTAGTAGTAGATGCACTAGTAGTAGGAGTAGTAGAAGTAGCAGTAGTGGCAGTACTAGTGGTAGTAATAGCAGTAGTAGTAATAGCAGTGGTGGTAGTAGAAGTAGTAATGGTAACAATAGTAACAGTAGTAACAGTAGTAGCTGTAGTAGCAGTAATAGCAGTAGTGGCAGTAGCAGTACTAGCAGTACTAGTAGTAGCAGCAGTAACAGGAGTAGCAAGCAGTGGGAAGCAGTAGTAGTAGCAGGGTGGCAGTAGCAGTACTAGCAGTACTAGTAGTAGCAGCAGTAGCATTAACAGTAGTAGTAGCAGGAGCATGTGTTATTGTTTTGTCTTGGTGTTGTGATCTATAGCAAAAAAAGTAGTTCACAGACTATTATCCTTCCTTGGTAGACTTATATCAAATATACTAATGTATCTAAGGTTAAAACAAAATAAATTCAATACTTTTAGACTGGAATGCGTGGGTGAAGTAGAACTTATAAAATAGAGTTTGCCATATTAGAAGTTTCTCTAATTCTTGATGAGTGCTCATTTTTGTTGTGTCAAATGCATTCAGTTCCATAAAAAATGAAACAAGACACAAACTTGTGAAACACCATATTATACTTTATATCTGTAGATGAAATGACTGCCACATGGTAAATTGTAAGATTATAAGGTAAAACTTCTGATAATATCAATGGCAGTTAACCAGTAAAGTGGTAGCAACTCACTTGGCGATATGCTGACTGTCTAATCTAACAACGAATCTGGGAATGCATAAATGGTTTCTGCTGAATACTGTAGGGTCTAGCAGTTTTAATTGGACTGTTCTTCTGCATATAATCCCCGGGATTCATGAACCTTGTGCCAGGCGCACGCATAGCGTAGGCGTTACAATGCCAAATATGGCCGCCGAGCGATTCAGGTACGATCCAATTCCACGTGCACTACCGGCGTGTGCCGGATCTGCGCAGCCCCCGGCGTAGGTATGCTAAACACCCCATGTGTGGTGTGTCACCATGCAAATGAATGCATATAGCAATTCACGCAGTGGGGCAGGCGTAGCATAAGCCCACGGCAATGTAAACCAAAAAAAACGGTTTACATTTTCCCAAACATAACATCGGAGTAACGGAAGAGTGTCAGACCCAGGTATCACACTGTTACCATATGCCAATGGCGAAATACACAGATAATGGCAAAAGAAAACATGCACCACACGTAAATAACAACTTAAATGGCATGTCCACAGTAACTCACATCAGAACCGCAGGACATGTGTGCGGAAGGTGCATCATAATGAAATAATATAACAATGTTATAAAACAGCATCGTAATAGACATCAGGTCCACAGCATAATACACCATGGTATGCATGGAACGCCACAACCACGGTGCAAGGGTTGCCAAGGACTCGCGGCAGTCTTCGGCGTGGTAGCTATGAATTAGTAGCCCATGCCATGCAAATGAGGCAGATAATACTGAATCGCAAATTCCCCGCCGGAGTAAGGTTGTACCAAACGGCACAGCGGTAATACACCGAGGAGTGGCTCAGAGGGAATACATGACATCTGCAGAGGGGTGTGCCACCGTAGCAGTAAGCACATTGGAGCACAGCAAACCTGGGCTGTACATTCCAAATCAAAGCTGCAGGACCGGGGTGTGGGGTAATAGTTCAGCTGAGAGCACACAATGCGTGCAAAAGTGCATGTGTAACAGGATGTCAACGTTCCCGGAACCTAGTCATGTGACGCACGCCCCACAAACAATATCGGAAACAGGAAGGTGATGTGAACAATATAAGGAAATGCGGAAGAAGTGTAATTGGAGTACTAATGAGTAATCAACACTAATCAACCCATGAAGGCCAATCGGCGGCAGCTGAAAACTCTGCATGCAGAAACCTGCAAAACGGGATAGGGGAGGCATATGAATGCAAAGAAAGTAGGGGAGGTAGCAGACTGCAAAGATAGAAGACCTGACACAGCAGAGCAAAGCAGACAGGCAGCACAACGGCAGTAGCACACAAAACGCATGAGATGCCATGTCCATGAAAGTAGAAATGACAGTGCGCTGCAGGATGCATGCCAGAAAATGGTAGGTGCAACGTGCAGAAATAGTAAGGGAAGGTCGAAAGGTAATCCATGGCAGGCAAGAGTAATGCAACACCAAAGGCAACACCGTTGTAGTTCCATCGGTAAAACACGGAAGATAACCCTTAGATACAGCCGTACAAACACACCCCATGACATCATCGGTGTGCACAGCACAATAGTATAAAATGTGAATGCACACAACACACAGCCGTGTATTCCCAAACGCCACACCATAGGTGTAAACACACTGGGAACTTTTAAAATGTACATGCTGGGCGCTGCCGTAGCTGTGATCCATCAGCATGTGTTAGAGACAGACGGTGTTGTGGAGGAGGGTGCCGACAACCACCGCAGGCCTCGGAGGAGGAGGAGAGTGTTCAGACCAAGGGTAACCTACCAGGGGCTACATGACCAGGAGATAGTGGAGCGTTACAGGGTGGACAGGGACATGTTACAGCAAATAGTGGAGCTGTGCCGGCCACGCCTGAGAACAAGAAACAACAGAGGGGAACCCATCCCAGTGGACACAAAGGTATGTGTAAGCTTGCAAATACTGGCCCA
>NC_056743.1:1640089437-1640106623 GCF_019279795.1 Protopterus annectens | reverse complement strand
AGGGTTTCACCAGTGGGAGTAACATTGTTGATCTGCTAAGTCTACTTTACAAACAATCAGTGGGAAGTCCCCAGTGAGACTACCAAAAAGTGACAGCATATTTGGATCTCCGTGCATTACTCAAACAAGGGTAGGTAGGTTCAAGGACTAAATGGTGGGAGAGCATGATAATACATGTGTTGGGACAACATACATGTAGTGCCCCTAACGATGGGGGTAGGGCAATGTGTGTAGGTGTGTCATGGCTGTGAAAGCAACTGGATAATGGATAGTTTGGGTGTATGTTGAACTCGGGTGGGGTCAAGGAACCATGAGTATTTAATTATGGATCCAGGCTTGTCATGTTTGAATGGCCTGGTTCTAATTGGACCACCTTGTGGAGGCCAGCAAGTTAGTTATAAGAATGTATGCATACACACATGCATACATCTATATGTAGAAGTGCATTCCCTGTAATATATCCATTCCATTTGCGGACAAAAACACATGAATGTGCCCTTACAAACCTTGACAGTAGATAGAATAATAAGTAGTACATAAGAGGGAAGGGACGAAATAGCAAAAATGCAGAAGTGTGTACAATGTCCGAAGTCAGTGCTGTGCTAAATAAATCAAATGTGAGGACTGTCTCACACAGGGATTTATCCCTGTGATCTGCCTGCAACGGCAATGCCAAATACTAAACGGGTCTATTTGTAGAAGAATCATGCCAAACACGTACATAGTTAGTTCTCATGTGCAACGTGTATGTTACCATATAGTCAGACTAATTAATTCATTGTAGTGTCATGTTAACGGGAGTAAGTATGTAAGGAAGTAAGCATCTAATCTTGATATAAAGACAAGTATGTCCCATGTGGGATAACGCAAAGATTGCAATTAGTGTCCTATTGGTCACTCATGTCACTAATGTTTGTGGACTAAATGTTAGGGATTCCTGAGGATACGTGTAGTGAGTCAACTGATGGGATGGGTCTACAGGAGTAGGGAGCAGTCAATGTGTACTTGTGTGGATACACTGCGAATCCAACTGGAGAATGGATGACTGCAGTGTTAGTGAAGTGTTGGGGTGTGTGTTTGGGAAACCAAGAGCCATGGGTATATGGGCATATATGCAAATGAAGCAGCACAGCAATAGTGCATTGGTTACAGCAACCCCCTAACAAACAGAAATTCCCATACCGAATCCCACTGCATCACATACCAAGTACCATCGGTAATCCGTACATGAACATATTGTGACATCTGTCCATTGTATAATCCATAAAATATCAATTAAAAGATAACTGGAGTGAAGTGTCACTGTCATAATGAATAAGGCACTAGTAAGCAAGTCAAGCATATATAAACACCAGTACGCATGTGTAAGTGCAGCGTGGGGTAGGTATTGCTTTACAGACACACATATATATATATATCTATACCTATCTATCTATGTATATATATATATATATATATATATATATATATATATATATATATGGTTGAGATATGTCTGATAAAATCATAGAATTATTACATAAATATTGGTTTCTATTACATTCTGATAACACTGTGAAAGACATTGTGGGTCCCAAACCAGGTATAGTGTTTAAAATGGGGGACAACATTAAGAAAATTCTACAAACAACATCCAGGCAAACAACACATCAATCAGGGTCTAGTCATGTGATCAACAAGAAGTTAATATATGGAAGTACCAGGAAATGTGGAGCCTGTAACCAATGCAAATACATATGTGAAGCAGACAAAATATGTATTTACAATGAATATCAAAGAGTGATAAGGCCAAGAAAAGGAAATTGCAATACGAAGATGGTCAAATACATCGCTATATGTGGGGCTTGCAATTGTTATTACATCGGCAAGACTGAAAGAAATTTCAAGAAGCGGATATATGACCACATATACAATATTAATAAAAAAGATTTAACCAATGCACTCTTTAGACATGTTGATAAAATGGGTGTAAACCATGAGTTCAAATTTGCAATCTTGGACATCATAGGCATTAATCCCAGAGGTGGAGATAGCAAAAAATTATTGAATTTTAAAGAAATTTGGTGGCAATTATATTTGGATGCTTCCAATTATCCTGGATTAAATGATTTTATCTCCTGTAAACCTATTCTGGAGATTGATTACCACTAAACATTAAATATCAGGATAATTCTATATAGGGTATAAGGAAGAACATTATTATGTTTTTTTTATATAGGTTTCAATACCTACGCTCAGGATTTATGAGTTATATAATGCCTACATTTCTCATTGCATTACATCACATTTTGATTACACCCCGCATTCCCTAATAAATATATAATGTATATGTAGTAGTGTTTAATTAGTATGCATTTTTATGGTATTTTAAACCATTTTTAATGTTGTTAATTTTTAAGTCATTCTCAGATTTGTACCCAGTATATTAACAAATAGATTATGTTCATCTATTATGTTTTTAAGTAATAGCTTTTATTATAGTTGGCAATTGTTGGTTGCTTTAGATATTTGGGATTTTGTTATGTGTGTTTTTTTAAGAATACGTCATCATGACGGCTTCTTTGGCGCCAATTTTGTGTATATTAAAATGTTTCAGACAGATAGTGAATTGTTCTGATGAAGCTCACTGTTGTGAGTGAAAGCACTTAACAACTGATTTTTCACTGTTCTGTATGTTCACAATAAACTGGTTTTCTTTTGGTGTATTTGAGCACTCATTGGCTTCATTCGTGGAATCTACTTTTTAATTTACCAATATGCCATGGCAGATATACAGACATTGGACCTTATCACAAACATATCATTCAGCGCAGTCATTCAACAGTATAGGAAATGTATTCCATCATGTAGATGTATGTGTGAGTGTTTATGTCCAGCATATAGGTACATACATATAAAGAGATATATCAGGAACATACCATGTGACAACAAAACATTACAAACTAATGTAAAGGGAAACACCAGCGACACCTGTATTATTATGTAGTGGTGTTGTCCTATGTAATATCAAGACTCCCCCAGACAGACATGTGTCATTCATGCATGCAAACATTTGTACATTGGCTGTATACATCACTCTGTGCATGTTATTTACATTAATACAACAGTTCCTGTCCAATCATTATGTGAGAGCAGTATTCTTGCAAGGTGCTGTGTGTGACATCATCATCATGATAAAGGTAAATGGTGTAACCATAGAGGGACCGGTAGTGTTGTGTGTACAATGGGGTAGTCTGCATCACGTGTACCTGAAATATTTAAGAGTCATGTGCATACTAGGATAGTGCACCTGAGAGACTGGGGTGAGGACAACAGGAGTATGTTGTGATGCATATTAAAAGGGTTACATGTGTCCAGTGGACACGTGTGTGTGAAATGGACAGCTATGTATCGGGCAAATGTTGTTCTAGGAACTGATTGGCCTTATGTTTCCGTAGGGTGAGAGTGGGATGTGTGGGAAGGAGAGTAGGTATGCCTGTGGAGGATAGGTAGGGTAGGATGACAGACAACACAGCATACAGGGTTGGTATATGACACACGTGTGGGGATACACCTCAGACGGGGAAGGGTGTTTGGCATTCACAAGCCCATGAGCCCGCAGATGTAAACAGTGGGACAGAGGTCCCCAGCCATGGGCAACCACCAATGCACCAAAACAGCTGCAAAGGTGACAGTGCTGGGGGCTATCTAGGACGGGCATCTTCACCCTGTAAATGCAACACTCTGCCCTTGAGCTGGTGTATCTGGCCTTGAAACCCCTTATTGAGCCCCCTACACACCACATCTGGAACTGTACAATAGCGGACATATCCCTGTCTGGACCTGCTCCCAGGGAGGGACAAGCCGCATCCTCAGTGGCGGTACCACCAGAAGGTGGTGCAGAGCCAACAGAGGTGGAGGTCTAAGGCTGGGCCCCAGATGTGCTGGTGCCCGGTGCCATGGCCAGCTGAAGTGAGACAGGAGGTTCTGTCAGGACCTCCAAACCCCCCATACATCCTATGGTGTTGCAGTTTAAACACAGATATGACTTACTAATAGTCAACAGCATTCAGGAATACTTACAACAGCATGCATAGATATGACCATCAAACCAACACAATAGATGGTATACATTTGCAGAGGGAGCACAACACATGCATATATACTGCATGACTTCTGTACAAAGTGTAGAAAACGTGTGACTGCAGCTATGAACAGTGGCCCATTATTGGCATGTCACTGGAACCCCAGACAGTGTCTGTCATACCACTGTTCCATGTGACATATGTCCAGTCAGGGATGTGATGGCAGTAACATATCACTATCACCATGTACTGGCTGCAATCCTCACACTATGCTCCTGCTGTTCTCAGATGTGTGTTCAGTGAGTAACACAGGAAACAAATGGTTCCACACACTGACCAGTCCACAGATGGCCCTACAGATGGGGTCCCTCATGAACAGATCATTGTCTTGTCAGTTGTAAAACATGCAGAATAGCCATTACCACACACAACTTGTTAAACAGGCAGTAGTCTCAATGAAGCATAGCTACACCATGCTGTAGTCATGTCTGGCACATCACCCTCCTGCCTGTAGGCTATTTCCCCACTGTGTATGTTGTTTGAGGAACATCCAGATATCTTCTGTGATTCCGTTTCCAAACACCAGATCCAGGAACCACTCACAGTGACTCTCATGGGGAAACACCAACAAGATGTCCCTGGATATTGTACTGTGTTTTTCATGCGAAAGGCTATGGGAACATCATCACAGCTGTACCACATGCAATCAGCTAGAGGAGGACTGCAATAGGTGCAGAGGCCATCACCTGATCATGACCACCACTTATGTTGAACAAGCTGCTGCTGAGCAGGTGTACACCTCCACATCCACCAGAGAGTGTGTGGGAGGGACAGACAGAGGCAAAGTACATCAGAGAAGGGCTTAGAGACTAAAATATAAGCATTGTCTGTCACACACCTACCAGTACAGTGGTCAGACCCCTGACGACAAGTCATTACTATTACAAGTGCATGCAGTTACTCCGTGTGCCACAAAGCTGCCATGTTGGTGTGCTGTAGGAACCCATATGTGTGTTGGTGAGTGACATCTGCAACAGAAATATAGTAGACATACATTAGGTGTAGCAAACATGGCTGTCCACATGAACAGATGTCATTGTCAACACAACTGCATTCTCTAATGGACTCACATTGATACTCTTTGCCAGGCCCACAAATACACACCCTAACTACATAGTTTGTCACACTGCAGTAATGCACAGGTACTACATGCACCACAGGGGATATCCGGAGGTTCTATGGGCTAGGGCATGTGAACGTGTTTGACATCTGTTGGTATGCCAATGGGAGTTATACTGGGAGTGACTGTGGTTGGGAGCATCATACCCCACATGCAGACACAAGGTGCCAGTACTGACATGCATGTGTGCATTGCTTCATGGGTGTGTAAGATGGCTGTACAAGGCTGGGTAAGGGGTAATCATTGGCATCATGCCACCAGCCAATGGTGTGCAGTGTGGTACAGGGGTGTAGTGTCTGCAATGTCCCACACAGATGGGTATTGTTAATGAACCTGGACCAAACCTGGAAAACCATTTTTTTTGTGTATATTAAAATGTAGACAGATAGTGATTGTTCTGATGAAGCTCACTGTTGTGGTGAAAGCATAACAACTGATTTTCACTGTTCTGTAACATATAAATGGTTTCTGGTGTATTTGAGCACCAGGCTTCATTCGTGGAATCTACTTTTAATTTACCAATATGCCGCAGATATATTGGACCTTATCACAAACTTATCATTCAAGCGCAGTCATTCAACAATTATAGGAAATGTATTCCGTGGATATGTGGTATATCCATATAGGTACATACGCAAGAGATATATCAGACATACCATGTGACGGCAGGCATTTTCGACTAAAAGAAAAACCAGCGCACCTATATATTATTATGTGGTGTTGTCCTGCCAATATCAAGACTCCCAGACAGACATGTGTCATTCATACTGAAACATTTGTACACATTGGCTGTATACATCACTCTGTGCATTACATTAACAGTTCCTGTCAATCATTATGTGAAGTATTCTTGCATGAGGTGGGATGGTGACGATGAAATATTTAAGAACACTTTCAGGATGATTGCACCCACAGGGAACTGAGAGACAACAGAATTGTATATTTGTGATGCATATTAAAAGGTTACATGTGTCCAATTAGGACCACGTGTGTATGAAATGGACATGTAGCTATATATGCAGACATTACCATCATTATTTCTAAGACCTTGGCCTTATGTTTTTCCCGTGCAATAGGGTAGAGTGGGATGTGTATTACGGGGAAGGAGAGTAGGTATACCTGCCGGAGGATGAGGTGCAAACCAGACAACAGCACAGGAGTTGAGTATATGACCTGCGATGTGGCCAGGATACACCTCAGGCGGGGAAGGTGTTTGGCACAAGCCATATGAGCCCACTGTGGGCAGATGTAAACAATAGTGGGACAGAGGTCCCCAGCCATGGAAACCACCAATGCAACAGCGCTGCAAAGGTATTGTGTGACAGTGCTGCTGGGGAATTTCGGTGGGCATCTTCACCCTGCGCTTGCCTGCCCCTTGAGCCAGATTGTATCTGGCCTTAGGAAACCCCAGCCCAGGCTCTACACACCACATCTGGAACGATACAACAGCGGTTATATCCTATCTGGACCTGCTCCCAGGAGGGACAAGCGCGTGGCGGTACCGCAAGAGGTTGGGAATAACAGAGGTGGAGGTGCTGGGCCCCAGATGTGCTGGTGCCTTGCCCGGTGCCGCCTTCGTGAGATTGGGAGGTTTGTCAGGACTAAACCCCCATACGCTGGTGTTGCGGTTAAACATGACTTACTATTAGTCAACAGCATTCAGGAATACTTACAGCAGCATGCATAGATATGACAGAAAATAAAATAACACAATAGATGGTATACATTTACTAGAGGGAGCTATATACTGCGCGGCAGAAACTGCACCAGCTACCAAAGTGTAGCAGAAAGCGTGTGATTTGCAGCTATGAACAGTGGCCCTGGCATGTCCCTACTGGAACCCCCAGACAGTGTCTCTGTCTTCCTCCATGGCCATATATGTCAGTCAGGATGTGATGGCAGTAACATATCACTATCACCATGTACTGGCTGCAATCACACTATGCTCCTGCTGTTCTCAGATGTGTTCAGTGAGTAACACAGAGTCATTTCCACACATTACAGTTGGTCCACAGATGGCCAGATGGGGTCCCTCTTAGTCATTCTTGTCAGTTGGCAAAACATGCCAGAATAGCCATTACCACAACTTTAAGCAGGCAGTGATTAAATGAGCATAATACACACCATGCTGTAGTCATGTCTGGCACATCAGCGCACTCACTGCCTGTAGGCTATTTCCCCGTAATATGTTTTGAGGAACATCCAGACATACGTTTCTTTAAACACCAGATCCAGGAACCACTCAGGGGCTCACCGGAGCTCAACAAGTTGCAGACCATTGCCGTGACATGGAGCTGTGGGTTCCACATACAATCATCAGCTAGAGGAGGAGGGACTGCAATAATGGTGAGCCATCCTGTCGCAGCCACCCACTTATATATTGGAACAAGCTGCTGCTGAGCTTGGGTGTACCCCACATCATCACCAGAGAGTGTGGGAGAGAGAGGCAAGTGATGCCAGAGAGGGCGGGGCGGGCATAAGCATTGTCACACCTACCACCAGCACGGTAGTCCCCTGGCGGTAAGTCATTTTCGCTGCTGGGACGCGTTACTCGGCGAAGCATGTTGGGCAGGAACGCGCGTATTTGGTAGAGCAGCATCTGCAATATAGTGGAACCTTATATACATTGGGTTGTCGACGGCATTGGCGGGCGATGCTGGTAGTATACAACTACATTCTCTAATGGACTCACATTGATTACTCTTTGCCAGGCCCATGATGCTTTCTTTGACTTCACAGTTTGTCACACCTGTAATGCACAAGATTTTCACATGGGGATATCCGGAGGTTCTATGGGCTACAGGGCATGTGAGCGGTTTCCAGCGCCTCTGTTGAGCGTATGCAATGGGGAGTTATACTGGGGTGGTTGGAGCATCATACCCAGGGCACAGGGTGCCAGTACTGACATGCATGTGTACATTGCTTCATGGGTGGTAGCTAGATGGCTGTGTAGGGCTGCGTTGAGGGTAATCCTTGGCATCATGCCACCAGACAATGGTGTGTGCAGTGTGGGTACCAGGGGTGTAGTGTCTGCAATGTCCCGCACAGATGGAGTATATGAACTAGCATACATCACCTGGATACCATTGTGTATAGCATAACGCAATGTATGACATGTCTTACGTGCGGTCTAGCGGTGGACATGCTTTGGTTGTACACGGTAATGACATACAGGTGTACCCTGCTTGGCGGCACATATTTGTACAGACTGTTATCAAATGTGCAAAACTGGCGCGGTATGAACCTGCTTACTCCAACAGGTGATGTGAACCTGGTGGTGGGTATGGTGTGGTGTATGGGTAATGTCAGTCCATAGGACTTTATGTATGGCATTAGCCTTGGCCTCTGTGGATCTCACATTTGATGGCATCACATAGCTGCGAGCGTCCCAGTGGTGAATGGTGAAGGCGTGTCCCTGATATATGCCTGTGTGGGCAGGGGTGCCATATCTCCTCTACCCTGCAATCACACCACATGCCTACTATCTCTTCTTCAATGTGCAGGGTTCTAGCACCACAGCCAGGTATTCAGGCAGTGTGTGGCCTTGACACATTCAGGACATATTCCACGGGTGCTAGTAGTGTTGCATACTTTGTTCACCTTTTGCCAGATGTAGGGGTATAGCTTGTCAGCAACACAGTCCCATGGCTGACGGCAATACTCCTTGTATGAGTGGGCATTGTGTGACAAGACAGCAGACACCATATAGAAAACTACAAAATATGCTTTAACATGTCCAGTGGTTAGGCACACACAGCCACCTCCACAGGCTCAGCCAAGCAGAGCCTGCCATGTGGAATCCAGACTACTACAACTAATTTATTGCACACTGCAATAATACCACAATTATAGCATGCACTACAGAGGTTTACACAGCCTGGGAAATTGTTTTTCAGGTGGGTGATATCAACGCAGGATTCAAAAGGTGGTCATGTAGTGTACAGAGTGTAAACTCTAAAAGCATTGTTCATGTCGCAGAGCGGGCAGGGCCACACACATAGTTGGACTCTCAGGAAGTGCGCGGCATACGCTTGCTGGCGTACATAACCGCCCAGTTACAGCATACACTGCAAGAACTGGATGCGGCAGGGGTGAAACGCGGGTGGATGGCATCAGCAGGTTGCTAAAAGTGGTCATGAATTATGCAGGTGTGCATACTCTCTAAAAAGCAATGTTTTTTTTCTCAGGCGAACCCAGAGACTACACACCTGACAGTTGGTACTTTCGGAAAAGAGCCTACCTAACTAGTTTATCGCACACTACAGCCTTTTTGCGTTTTAGCCACGTTCACCACGGAGGAATACTGGTTACCCAGGCGTTTAAGGCTGGGGTGGGCATCGGGGATTAGGATTGTGTGGTCGTAATGGGTTGTAAAAGTGTGGATATATGCTAAGCAGCCTGCTTTCTCAGGCAGGCAGACAGACACACACACACACACGCACAGTTGACCTGTCTGGGATTGAACACCTACCAAACTAGATTAACACCTACAGCATTACGTTACAGCACTCATCGCCGTTGATTACTGGATTACAGCGGTCCCAGAATTCATGGGTGGGTAGGGATTGCCAAAGAAGGGTGATATTCCTGCCGGGCGGTTGGCATCTGCTGTTACCTGTGTGTGTACCCACCTGTGTAAAAACACATTTTACACCTGCCCACAGAGTGTCTTATGCAGTCCCTGGTGACAACAAGGCTTGTAGGTTTGTGAACCCTGGAACACTGAGGTCAGTGGACTAAGCCATCTGGGTTGTACACGCATGCAAGGGTTCTATAATGCACACATCCTACTACAGGTATTTCACAGTACTTTACAGAAACAGATTCAGTCCTTTGTGTAACAGTGCCCTTGTGGATAGCCTCTGTGGCAAGGCTCTTACAAACCATGCAGTTTCAACTGTCAAGTGCACACACACACACACACACACACACACACACACACACACACATATATATATATATATATAAATATACCTACAAGGTACACATACACACACACACACAGACACACACACACACACACACACATACATATATATATATATATATATATATATATATATGTATATAAAACCACAGACACAGATAGATATTTATATGTATATATATATATATATATATATATATATATATATATATATATATATATATATATATATATATATATATATATATATATATATATATATATATATATATAAAATGTATATATGTCTGAACACCCTTTGTGACACAGAAGGGTTCCAAAGGAACTGACGTGTACACAAAACAGAGGCATCGCCTGTGTCATAACATTTAAATCATAAGCAGTTCACCAGAGAAGGGATGGTTGTTGTGTATGTGGAGTTTGGGGTGGGGAATGATGGCTATTGTAATCTACCCCAGGGATTGTGGAGTTAGGGTGGGGGAATGATGGGTATGGACCTACACCACGGTGACCACTTCTGTGTCACTGCTCGACAGTGGCACAGGAAAATAACATACCCAACTGTAGTCGTGCATGACCGTGTATTCTTTACCATTCCTAACTATGTAATACTTTGTAGACACCGGTCACCACAATTGGCTACCATGGTGTGCTAAAAGACATTATATATGTGTATGCCTGGCTACAGGGTAGTCACACACACAAACACGCACACACATACCAGTATTGCGCATACACATTGTGCGTATGTAAAGGTAACTAGTACAGTGGTATGCAGTTGGGGTATGTGCCACAGAACACAGTAGTTTTTTCCCTTTTGGGTTTTTCTTCATCATTATTTCATAAATGAAATAAAATTAAATGGAAAATTTTATCATTTTTTAAAATGTTTCTTTTATATCAAACTTGTATATTGTCTCTTATAATTTCATCAAACATTTATTAAATTTAAAATGTCCATAGAATATTTTTTTAGATTAGGATTTAGTACATTCAGGGAGATTGAAATAAACATTAGAACCAAAAGGGCCCAGGATTTTAACATTTTAGTGGAAGTCCCTTGGGCTTTAACAGTGATAAAATTAGATGAAGTTTCTCATAAATTTAAAGAAACTTTGGTATTATTTGGGGGTAGGAATTTTTCACAGATTTTTTAAGGGGAAGATACCAAAAGTAGAAAATTTCCCCAATATCACCCTTTTAAAGATGAAATTTTCTTCAAACTGAAATTTTTGGGGAATTTCGGGGCCAAAATACAGGATTCATGGTAAAGTTTCAATAAAAAAGTAAAAAAGTTTAATGAAGACAATAGTGAAATCCAAAAAGATTATAAAAAATAAAAACATTGCTTTACAACAGTGAGCTTCATAAACAACCTATCTGTATGCTTTTAAAACCCAAAATGATCATTGTAAACCATGAGTTAAATTTGCAATCTTACACCCATTTAAAGGGAGTAAAAACATTTTTGAATTTTAAAAAAATGGGGCAATTTTTTTGGTCCCAAATTATCCTTTTAAAAATGTTTTATAAACCATTCTAATTTTCCCAAAACATTAAAAAGATAATTCATTAAAGGAAAACATTATTATGTTTGGTTTTAATACCTATTCATTTGGTTATATAAGACATTTCTCAGCATTAATAAACATTCCAATAAATATATAATGTATATGTAGTAGTGTTGTTGAAAGGGTTTTTAAACCCCAAATTTGAATTTTAGTATTCTCAGTTTTGTACCCAGTATATTAACAAATAGTTTATGCATCATATGAAGAATAAAAAGGGCTTTGGGGTTTTATTTTGGGGTGAGTGTTAAAATGCACGGTTTTTTGGGGCCCATTTGTGTATATTAAAATGTAGACAATAGTTTTTTGGTGAACCAGGGGAAAAAAACAACTTTTCACTTTCAATAAATGGTCTGGAAAACCATCGAATTCATTAATAGCCATAGAATACAGACTTTGGACCTTATCACAAACATATCATCCACCCAGTCATTGTATAGGAAATGTATTCCATCATGTAGATGTATGTGTGAGTGTTTATGTCCAGCATATAGGTACATACATATAAGAGATATATCGGGAACATACCATGTGACAACAAACATTACAAATGAAGAAACACCGGGCCCCTGTATTATGTAGTGGTGTTGTCCTATGTAATATCAAGACCCCCCAGACAGACATTTTCATTCATATGAAACATTTGTACATTGGCGATACATCACTCTGTGCATTTTATTTACATTAAAAAAATTTCCCCCAATCATTATGTGAGGTATCTTGCAAGGTGCTGTGTGTGACATCATCATCATGATAAAGGTAAATGGGTAACCATAGAGGGACAGTGTTGTGTGTACAATGGGGTTCTGCATTGTACCAAATTTTGGGAGTCATGTGCATACTAGGATATGCCTGAGAGACTGGGGTGAGGACAACAGGAGTATGTTGTGATGCATATTAAAGGGTTACATGTGTCCAGGGGACACGTGGGCGAAAGGGCCAGCTATGTAGGGGGTGTTGTTCTAGGAACTGATTGGCCTTATTTTTCCCTGGGTGAGAGTGGGATGTGGGGAAGGAGAGTAGGTATGCCGGGGAGGATAGGTAGGGTGGATGACAGACAACACAGCATACAGGGTTGGTATATGACACATGGGGGGGATACACCTCAGGCGGGAAAGGGTGTTTGGCATTCACAAGCCCATGACCCCCAGATGTAAACAGTGGGACAGGGCCCCAATGGGCAGCCCCCCTGCACCAAAACAGCTAAAGGTGGCAGTGCGGGGGGCTGTCTGGGGGCCTCACCCTGTAAAGGGACACTCTGCCCTTGAGCTGGGTATCTGGCCTAAACCCCTTATTGACCCCCTACACACCCTCCCTGGGACATTCCTTTGGACCTGCTCCCAGGGGACAAGCCCCATCCTCAGTGGGGGTACCACCAGAAGGTGGTGCAGAGCCAACAGAGGGGGGGTTGGTCCCCAGATGTCCTGGTGCCCGGTGCCATGGCTAGCTGAAGTGGGACAGGAGTTTCTGCTGGGACCTTCAAACCCATATAGCCAACGGTGTTGCAGTTTAAACACAGATATGACTTAGTAATAGTCAGCAGCATTCAGGATTACTTACAACAGCATGCACAGATATGACCATCAAACCAACACAACAGATGGTATACATTTGCAGAGGGAGCAAAACACATCCCGCATAATTTTACAAAGTGTAGAAGATGTGTGACTGCAGCTATAAACAGTGGCCCATTATTGGCCATGTCACTGGAACCTAAGACAGTGTCTGTCATACTACTGGTTCATGTGACATATGTCCAGTCATGGATGCGATGGCAGTAACACATCACTATCACCATGTACTGGCTGCAATCCTCACGCTATGCTCCTGCTGTTCCCAGATGTGTGTTCAGTGAGTAACACAGGAAATAAATAGTTCCACACACTGACCAGTCCACAGATAGCCCTACAGATGGGGGTCCCTCATGGGCAGAGCACTGTCTTGTCAGTTCTAAAACATGCAGAATAGCCATTACCACACACAACTTGTTAAACAGGCAGTAGTCTCAATGACGCATAGCTACACTTACATGCTGTAGTCATGTCTGGCACATCACCCTCCTGTCTTTAGGCTTTTCCCCCACTGTGTATGTTGTTTGAGGAACATCCAGATATCATCTGTGATGCCATTTCCAAACACCAGATCCAGGTACCACTCACAGCGACTCTCATGGGCAAACACCAACATGATGTCCCTGGATATTGTACTGTGTTTTTCATGCGAAAGGTTATGGGAACATCATCACAGCTGTTCCACATGCAATCAGCTAGAAGAGGTCTGCAATAGGTGCAGAGGCCATCACCTGATCATGACCACCACTTTTTTAAAAAGCTGCTGCTGAGCAGGTGTACACCTCCACATCCACCAAAAGTGTGTGGGAGGGACAGACAGATGCAAAGTACATCAGAGAAGGACTTGGAGACAAATCTAAGCATCGTCTGTCACACACCTACCAGTACAGGGGTCAGACTCCTGACCAACTAGTCATTACTATTACAAGTGCATGCAGTTACTCCATGTGCCACAAAGCTGACATGTTGGTGTGCTGTAGAAACATATGTGTGTTGGGGACATCTGCAACAGAGAATAGTAGACATACATTAGGTGTAGCAACATGGCTGTCCACATGAACGGGTGTCATTGTCAACACAACCCATTCTCTAATGGACTCACATTGACACTCTTTGCCAGGCCCACAAATACACCCCAACTACATAGTTTGCCACACTGCAGTAATGCACAGGTACTACATGCACCACAGGGGGTATCCGGGGGTTCTATGGGGTGGGGGATGTGAACATGTTTGACATCTGTTGATATGCCAATGGGAGTTATACTGGGAGTGACTGTGGTTGGGAGCATCATAGCCCACAAGCAGACACAAGGTGCCAGTACTGACATGCATGTGTGCATTGCTTCATGGGTGTGTAGTGGCTTTCAAGGCTGGGTGAGGGTAATCCTTGGCATCACCACCAACAATGGTGTGCAGTGTGGTACAGGGGGGTATTGTCTGCAATGTACCACACAGATAGGTATTGTATGAACTGCCCTGACATCCTGGATACCATTGTGTAATAACTTTAATGCATGCCATGTCTGTGTTTGATAGTCCTTGACATGGACATTGCCTGAGATGTGCATGTCCCACAATAATGTACAGTGACATGTACAGGTGTACCTGGTTTGGGGGACATGTTGTGTACACAGACTGTTATCCTCAAAAGCCAATACCCTTTTGGGAGAACCCGCTTTTAATCAGCAGGTTGAAAGCACCTGCATTGATAGCATGATACAGGTATTCCCTGGTGTCAGTGGCATCGTCCATACAGGGGACATGTGTGCAAAGGGCCCCTGTGGATCACATTTGATGGCACCACATATGTTGCAGGCATCCAGTGGGGAAAATAGTGAAGGCCCTTGTCCACAATTATGTGCCTATTGACTGCTGTACAGGGTGCCATGTCCTCTGCAGCCCACTGCAATCACACCATGCCTACTATCTGTCATCAATGTGGGGTACTAGCAACAAGGGGTATTCTAGGCAAGTGTGTTTGTGTATGACACATGGGTTCAGGACATATTCTACTAGTAGGTTGCATACTTTGTTCACCAGGCCTTTTGCCAGATGTGGGGGATGGGTTGCCAACACAGTCCTGGCTGACTGACAGCTGTACTCCCTTTAGGTGGGCATTGTGACATAAGACAGAACCCTATAGGAAAACTACAAAATCCCCTTTCCCCAAAATGTCCAGTGGTTAAAACACCCCCTCCACACAGGCTCTGACAGTCAAACACAAACCTGCCTGGGAAAAGAACCCCCACCTAACTAGTTTATTACACTACAGCAATACACAATTATAGCATGCACTACAGAGAATACTGGGTTACAGCATTCCTAGAGGTGTTTTCCTAGGTGGGTGACATCAGCAGGATTACCAAAGGTGGTCATGTGAATTGTACAGAGTATGCAAACTCTAAAAAGCATTGTTCATGTCTCAGGCAGACAGAGACACACTCACAGTTGGACTCCCTCAGAATATAACCTCTACTTAACTAGTTTATCGCACAATAGCAACACGCAGTTACAGCACGCACTACAGAGAATACTGGATTACAGCCGTCCTAGAGGTGTATTCCTAGGTGGGTGACATCAGCAGGATTGCCAAAAGTGGTCATGTGAATTATACAGAGTGTGCATACTCTAAAAAGCAATGTTTTTTTCTCAGGCAGACAGAGACACACACACACAAACAGTTGGACACTCGGAAAAGAGCCCCTACCTAACTAGTTTATCACACTACAGCAACACACAGTTACAGCACGTGCTACGGAGAATACTAGGTTACAGCAGTCCTAGAGCTGTATGTCTAGGAGGGTGACATCAGCAGGATTGCCAAAGTTGGTCATGTGGGTTGTAAAAAGTGTGGATATGCTAAAAGCATCATTACTTTCTCAGGCAGACAGACACACACACAGTTGACCTGTCCAGGATTAGAACACCTACCAAACTAGTTAACCCCTACAGCATTACATTTAAAGCAATCATGGAGATTACTGGTTACAGCAGTCCCAGAGGTGTATTGTAGGTGGGTGACATCAGCAGGATTGCCAAGAAGTATTAAGTGTACTGCAGGTCATAGTCTGTTACCTGTGTCCCCTGCATGTCACAAAACACATTTACACCTGCTTACAGGTCTTGTGCACCTAATTGACATATCAAAACGGGGTTTTAATACATGTACACTGAGTCATTGGACCACTAAGCCATCTGGGTTGTACACATGTGCAGGAGTCTATAATGCACATCCTACCACAGGTATTCACAGTACTGAAAACAAATGGGTCATCCCTTTGTACATATGTACAGTACCCTGAATGTACTGTACTCTGTGAAACAACACAGACAAGTCTACATTGGTACACTGTCACAACACACACACACACACACACAGACACACACACACACACACACACATATATATATATATATATATATATATATATATATATATATATATATATATATATAATACACAGCATATACACACACACACACACACACACACACATATACAACATATATATATATATATATATATATATATATATATATATATAAATATATATATATATATATATATATATATATATATATATATATATATATATATATATATATAATATATATATATATATATATATATATATATATATATATATATATATATATATATATATTATATATATTATGTCTGAACATTTGTGACACAGAAGGGTTCCAAAGGAACTGATGTACACAAAACAGGGCATGCCTGTGTCATAACATTTAAATCATAAGCAGTTCACCAGAGAAATGGTTGTTGTGTATTGGGGGTTTGATATGGCTATTTTATCTAATTGTGGAGTTAGGGTGGGGAATGGGTATGGACCTACCCCCAGTGACCCCC